>NC_048308.1:27584400-27718779 GCF_013100865.1 Trachemys scripta elegans
AGACTAACAGAAGTATTGGGAGCATAAGCTTTCGTGGGTAAGAACCTCACTTCTTCAGATGCAAGAAGTGAGGTTCTTACCCACGAAAGCTTATGCTCCCAATACTTCTGTTAGTCTCAAAGGTGACACAGGACCCTCTGTTGCTTTTTACAGATTCAGACTAACACGGCTACCCCTCTGATACTTGATACCAACTATTGATGTTTCTGATTACTTTTACCTGGCTCTTCCTAGTAACTGGGGCTACCTCCCCGGGAGGGGTATCCTCAGTGCAAGAGGATATCATGACATCATCTAGAAGGAGGCTCCCAGCTATGGGATTGTTTTCCCTCCACTCCAGCTTAATGTTCTCCTTTGCTGGGACTTTAACCCTCCTTAATAACACAGAGGCTGTCACACTGGGAGTGGGACCATTCTGTTTTGTCCCTGCAAGTCTTCCTTATCTACCTCTCTGTCTCCCTTAACTCCTCCAGTTCAGCCACTCTGGCCTCAAGAGCTGGTGCTGTGTCTTTGAGCTGCTTGCACTGGATGTACACACATGCCATTTGTCCACAAGGCAGGTAATTGTACATGCTGCATTCAGTGTGATAGACTGGATAATCCTTACCCTGCCTACATTATTTTAATTCTTGCTGGCTTGTGAGGTGGTGGTGGTTTTTTTGTTTTTGTTTTTTTGGGCGGGCGGGGGGGGGGGGCATTATTGGCCTAAGTTTAGAGTATGGTTGTTAGGTGTAGCTGCCTCTCGCACTCCCTTGCAAAACTCCAGGGTTCGCTACCTCCTGTGGTTGCTTAGGAGTTGTCTCTTTAATCCTGTGTTCTCCCTGATTTAGCCCCAACCCCTTGTCAAGGGACACTAAAGGGGTTAGGGATCAAAGGATGGCGGGCTAGGTCCTCATTAGTGAACTCTCAGCCTAGACTGGCAGGCTGCTTGGCTCAGCACACAGCCCCCACAACAGACCACTATAATCTTTAATCAAGCAAGCACACAGCAAGCAAGCAAGCAGACACACAATAAACAAACAGACACTCTTGCCCCAGTCATTATGTAGTCTCTCCTCTTTCACCTGGAAAACTCCCTCACAAAACTCCCTTGTTTGCTACTCCCATTCGCCAGCAATCAACAGCAGTCATTTGTTTATTGACTTTCTTACAAAAAGAAGTACATAATTAGCATACTCTCATCTACCCATTTATCTCACTGACACTTTCTCAACAAACTGCGTTGCCTAACAAAGGTGGCAGTTGTTCCATGTGTGCCCAGAGAATATATTTAACAAAAGTTGCTTCTTTCCTCTGAAATGGAGCACAGAGTCTCCATATGTTATAAGGGGATTTCTTATTCTGGTCTGACTATGACACATACCCCATTCTAAGTACTTTTAAAGACACTTACTGACTCTGGACTAAAAATCCATCACACACTCCTCATTTTAAATCCCTTCTGAACAGAGACCTGTTCAATGATGCCTGCTGTGGGTCAAGAACTTCACTAACTTATTGCTTTATTATGTGTATTATAAAAGAGAAAAAAGTACCATATCCAACATATGTGCATATGTAATGAGATTGCTGTAATCCTCATCCTGTCTTGCACCATTTCCTCCCTCCTATTCGTCGTTCATTGCATGTCTGAATTTCAATTGGCAGCTCTTTGGTGCAATGTCCTGTGTTTTTCTTTGTCTAGTATACCTTTGGGCACTGTAAAACAATAACAATAAGTACATCACCCGTGCATGGCGTGTCTAGTCCTTATCACCATAGGAAGTGGAATGCATTAGGTCTCACACACATTTCATGTTCCTTTTATGGACCACAGATCTGAATTGCACATATTTGTTCTGCATACATTCATATACAAATGCAGATAATGAATATACAGGCCATCACTTTTTAGCCACTTTGTTTCAGGGAGTTCTAATATATTGCAACATTATGGCTATGATTAATATTACAAATACATATGCCCTGAGTCTTTTAAGTGCAGGCTCTTATAATAGTTTTGCACCTACATGCACTGTAGTAAGTTACTTTGTGTTCTCCCTTTGCATGAATTAATGATAATGGGGAAGGAGGTTGCATAAAGAAAATAATATTGTTAAAGAACCCATGACTCAGCTCTTTCCTTTCCGGGTTTGCACCAGGAAAACCTTGATTTCATAATATGAAAAATATTTGGTGACAGAGTATTGGAGAAATTAAAAGTAACTATATGGCGCATTAGAAATTGGGGGTTTACTGTAAACTATTAGTCTTTTTTTAAATGGACCTCTATACAGGAGTCCACAAATTTTGACAGTGCAGCGGTGTATTATGAATAAGCCTCATATTTGTCTGTAGAAATCGGGTAGCTAAGCTAAGCATACCTATACCTTGCTTGCTTAAGGTAAATGTATGAAAGCAAATATAGAGATCTGTTTGAATGTTTGGCCCTGAGAATATAATTGAGAAGAGTGAGAATGTACCGGGACAACTTTCCAAGCAGAAGCCCAGCTCACTGGAAAGGGAGAGGAGAGTGAGATTTGTATTTACCCTCTTTGTGGGTTCATGTTTTGTATCTCATTCTGGTGGTAGGAGATTAAATTTTAGGGGGAGAATATAAAGGCCCAGAACAGAATTGGTTAAGACTGTGTGGTATTTTTTTCAAGATTAGATGTTAAATTCAAAGCATCTTAAATGACCACAAGTGATCAAGACTTTGATTGTACATCTCTTTTGAAAATGTAGCACAGTACTTAGAATCACGCAGGTGGTTTAATTATGGATTCAAAGAAAAGAAGGCACCTACTGAAACAGCACCACCATATCCTGTGCAACCTACCTTAAGGTCCTCCCTCCTAATATGGATCAACATTTACCTTGCTTAGTTATGAGGTCTGGCAAGCTCATAGCCCCATTACAGATGAAGTTCACCCTTTTCAAAGTTCTAGCAAAGGACCTATGCATACCTTAAGTCCTCCTTAAGGTATTAAGTGAAATGCAGTTTCACCCTAAAAGTAAATGCTGAATATTGCAGGTGGTGTGGGTTGAAGGTGTGGTTGAAATGGAGTATTATACAATAGAAAATTACTTAGCAATGTTGTATTTGTCGTCTTATCCCTCTTCCCCATTACACAGCAGAAATTCTAACACAAATTCAGTCTATCTACATATTACCCAATTCATGCAACTCTTTTTATCTTCTCTAAAACTCAGTACTAGTTGAATATTGTTTTTAAATTATTATATTCAATTAGCTTTCTGTTTATTCTTCAAGGAAGTGTGTGTGTATTAGACCTTGTAACCAAAACTATTTATTTTCTTGAAGAATCAACAGAAAACATTCTAGTTTATTTTTTTCTTGGAAAATATACATGTTTCTTTCTCTTCTTAGGGTAGGAACTAGTATTTTATCCTGAGAAATGAACTCCATGTTCTAACACAAAATAATAGGGCAATTTATTATGCTACTTTTTATAGTCATAGCTACCAAGAACTACTACTAATTATGTCCCACTGGGTTGCTAGGTTTCAGCTGTGGCTCTTAGAAAAGTTACAGCAGTTCAACTTATATTAATATTAAAAGGTATCCTTAAAAATCTTAACTTCATCTTCTGTTTGAGCCATGTTCATATAGTTAAGTTTCTCCTAAGTCTGCCTTGCGAAATCGATAATTCAATTCAGATAGCATGCATTGTTGTTTTTGGACTCAAATATATGTGGAGCTGTTGGCACAAAAAGGAGGATGAGAATGTACAGGTTTTGCCTCCTTTATTAATAGACTTGAAAAATTACAGCAGAGTTGAAACTTTTATATTCGTATTTTATTTGATAAAAATATGACAAAATTTTGAGTCATATTCTCACTGATTTATGCTTCAATGTATCAGTGAGAAATCTGGAAAAGGAGAATAGAGAATTTGGAAAGGGAGAAAACCCCATGTGAAAGTGTAATTGTGAAATTGTATTAGCAGTCTCATCCCTTCGTCATTGCTCTCTGTGCCCTAAGGACTAGGGGCCAGATCCACAAAGGTACTTAGACATTGCAACACCTAACCCCTAGGTGCCCTGCCACCTACAGAAATCGTCAGCCCTGAGTTAAGTGCAAGGCTCCTTGTGCATTGTATGGGAAAAGTTAAGTGTCTATGAAAGGGATCCACAGAAACTAGCAAAAGAGCAGGGAGCCACCTAAGCTATCGAAGAGCGAAATGCTCACCTACAGGGTCAGGCCAAGCTGGCAAGATAAGCAGGGGAATACCTCATTTGAGAACCCCACTTTGAGGCCACCAGGGCTTTAGCAGCTTTGTGCTGCCTACTGGTGAAAACTAAGGCATCTAGTCAGTTTGGCGGTGATTTTAATAATGACACCTAAAGAGGCAGTTAGGAGTGCAAATACCTTGGTGGATCTGGCCCTGATAGCCTTCGGCCCTAATGTGGATGCAAAGCCCTGGTTGACTTGCTTCCCGAAGTGGCAGGCTTTGCAAACTGTTTGCCTAAAAGTGAGAGGTGTTTTTCTAGGGTTGGTGGGTTTTTTGTTTTTGTGTTTTAGGGGTTTTTGCCCATATTTCAGGTTTAGCATTCTTATTGTCATTGCTACACATGCACCATTTCAAATAGGCATGCCCACGGATCCAAACCTCATCTCACATGTTGACTTTTAAAGTAATCTAGCTGATTTTGTAAAAGAAGAAAATGTAATGCCATGATCAAAGGAAAAAAAAAAAGCTGATTCATCTCAAGTTACACTAAGTATGTGGTGTGGCATGTAAGGCAGGCTTCCATGAGGAAATGTTCACAATCATCATGAATTAAAATAATGTAAACAGATTTTTATAAGGTTGGTGCAGTCATTCATGCTGTGGAAATTAAACACCAGTAAAAATTATTGATTTAAAGATAAGAAAATTCTGTTCAAGATCTCCTGTTAAAATCAAATGTGTTTATTTTTATTTTTCATTTTAGAAATATTAAAGATACAATTTTGTGGGAAAGATCTCTCTTCTTTTGGAAATTAAATGTACTTTATTTAATGCATTATAATAGGATATACAGACTCCTGTCAGATCATGGAATTGTAGGACCGGAAGGGACCTCAAGAGGTCATCTAGTCCAGTCTCCTGCACTCATGGCAGGACTAAGTACCGGTATTATCTAGACCATCCCTAACAGGTGTTTGTCTAACTTGCTCATAAAAATCTCCAATGCTGGAGATTACTTTTCTTCTTTCTTCTTCAGCTGTCCCTCAATGCGAGGATGATGTCTGCCAAGGGGGGTCATTGGTGGGTTTTTAGGTGGCTGATTAGCCCAATTTGTGCCCTGCAGATTTTCCCACAGAAGTAACAGGTGTAATCTTGGAGGAAACATAGTTGTTGGCTGAACTGTTATGCCCTGTCTTTCATCCTTTGTCGCTTCTCTGTCTCATGAGCACGTCTGTTCTCCTCAAAGTGAGCTGTGGGTTGGTGTATGGTGTGGCACCACTGTATTCTGTTCTGCGCCAAGTCCTCCCAATTTGTTGGGTTGATTCCTCCCTTTTTAAGGAGTACGTTCAATATGTCTTTGAAGCGCTTCTGCTGCCCTCCATGAGCCCTTCTTCCCTGACTTAACTGAGAGAAGAGTACTTGCTTCCTGAGGCGGGTGTCAGGCATACATACACAGTGGCCAGCCCAGCGAAGTTGGTGTTTCGTGACCTGCACTTCTATACTGCTGATGTTGGCTGCAGAGAGAGAGCTGATGTTTGTATGTCAGTCTTCTCAGCGGATCCTGAGAATCCTCCTGAGGCAGCGCTGCTGGAAGCTTTTCCTAATGTCCATCCTAAACCGTTCTTGCTGCAATTTAAGCCTATTTCTTCTTGTCCTATCCTCAGAGGTTAGGGAGAACAATTTTTCTCCTTCCTCTGTGTAACAACCTTTTATGTACTTGAAAACCGTTATCATGTCCCTCCTCAGTCTTCTGTTCTCCAGACAAAAACCAAACCATTTTTTCCATCTCCCCTCATAGGTCATGTTTTCTAGACCTTTAATCATTTTTGTTGCTCTTCTCTGGATTTTCTCCAATTTGTCAACATCTTTCCTGAAATGTGGCTCCCAGAACTGGCTATAGTTCTCAAGTTGAGGTCTAATCATGTACATATCTAAAAATGGCACAGTAAATAAAGGGATAAAATACAGAATGAATAACTGCAAACCTACGAGGACAGTGTGTTGAGTTTAAAATTATTAGGTGTGACCTATTGTTTTATGGCTAAAACTGTTTAAAAATTATTTTCACTAATAACTATGCATCCGATGAAGTGGGCTGTAGCCCACGAAAGCTTATGCTCAAATAAATTTGTTAGTCTCTAAGGTGCCACAAGTCCTCCTGTTCTTTTTGCGGATACAGACGAACACAGCTGCTACTCTGAAACAATGCTATTGTTGCCTTGTTACTGCTTTTAATCCATTCATATGTATTTATCATTCTCCTACATTTCCTGATCAAGCCACTGTTGTTCTCAGTGGGAACTGATGGGTATGGATGACTTCTGAAAATCTATTACATTCATGTAAGTGTCAAAAATGGGAGTTGGCTTCTTCTGAAAATCTGATCACGAATGTAGGTGTCTAAAGAAGAGCCTAGGATGCTGAACACTTTTGAAAAGCTGAACCCATAACAATGGTGGCATGTGTTTGGTGTAATTTTAGGGTATGTGTAATCATTAACAAATAATATATAATGGATTTACATTTAATACACATGTCCCATTAACAATCTGTTAGCCAGAATGTGACACCCTCCCCCTCCCCCCCAACTCCCAACAGGGGGCATTTACTAACATAAATAGGCAATGGAGTTGCTCATATAAATTACTGCTCACAAATGTGATTTATAGGGCGAGATACTGAACCTATCATTTTAATGACAACACCCTTCTCTTCCATGACATCCCACTCAAAATAAAAAGAGTGGATCCTAATGTGCAATATATCAGTTACTCAAAGGTAAGTGGAAAGTATATCGCAAGCTTTGCAACAAGCACCCACACTTGACTAGCGGGGGCAATAGGACACCAAAACCAATACAGGGACTCTTCATTAAAGTAGTAGAGGGGATTACCAGTCACAAAAGTCTGAGTCACCAGCCCAGGCACTGGTATTTGAACTTGGGAAACACTGCATAACAATTTAATATAAATTAGCTGGACTGCTTTTTTTTTTTTTTTTTTTAAAGAATTACTAGTAATCTTACTGCTTCACATCTAACCGTTCATATCCTCTAGTTTTATGAAAGTTTGACAAATCAAATTGGTCCCCTTGGATGAGGTACACTTCCATTTTGTCTGGAAGCTTTGTTTCTGGCAATGCCTATAATGTACATATATAAAGGAGAGCACTGTTACTTCCCCAAACATCTTACAATCTGGTGATGGTGCTTTATTTTCCAATACCCGGCATGACCAGAATTGACAGAACCTGAGCCAATTTAGTCATTATGAGCATTAGTTTCTTAGAAGAACGTGTGTGCCTGATAGTATTTTCAAGAAGTTTTGTCAATTAATATCAGACGACTGAATACCATGCTGCAAAGTCTTTGTTCAGTTCAAAGGATCCCCTGTGAAGTACTGAGAATGAAGTCTAAAAACATGACCCAAGCTGTACTCTATTGGGAGATGCTCGTTATGATAGAACTGGTAGTTAAGAATGCCGTTTAAGTAGAAAAAGAGCATCCGAACATATGGTAGATGCAGATGAAATAGTTGCAGATGAAAAGCTAGTGGAAACACAAGATCAGACATTTATCGGTCTCTTGTAGCAGGAGATAATAGAATATTCCCTTCAAGATGTAAATTACTATTTTGGGATCCTTAGGTTAAATTGTGAAGGTGAACTTGAGAATCTTAAAGTTTTGCATGAACAGTAATATTTCTAAGTATCTGTAATGTTTATCATCTTAAGGAAGGAGGGAAAACATGCAAGTCCAAATTCAGTCCTCAGTTACTATGAAGCCAGAGATATTGGACATGGGTATATAGCCTGCAAGCCATCGAACTAGATTAGAAAAACTGATATATGGTTCTTAAATACAATGAGATTTGTTGCACAGTACTTCAGGTTCTATATTTCTGGTTCAGGATATCAGATTTTGAATGCTAGTTTCTTGGGTTGAAATCCATGTTACAGTTTTGGAGAGCTAAAAAGTTGCCTTGTACTAAATAGTTATATAATACCAGTATTTGAAGCAATGCAAAAATATACAAAATAGACATTAAAATCTTATGGCTTATGTTTAAATAATTAAATGCAATATGTATTAAAGGAGCTATTATAATTTTCCTTGGTATGTGATTATGGTATGTGATTGAGTTCATGAACTTCCTTAAAATATCTAATTTTATCCCTTAAAAATAAACTTGTGAAGACTATTAAGATTTTTTATATTTATTTTTAGAGTCAGATTCACAAGCACAGTACATTATGATTAGCTATTCTCTTCCTCACATTGAAGCCTATGGAGTTTATTAGTGTGATTTATGTCATCCAGAATTCCAAACCTCCCAAGGTTCTAATTGTTTATTATAATCAGTGTTTTAAAGCTTTATTCACCTCAGAATTTCATGGAAGAAAATATACTGTAAAATGATAAAAGCAGCATGTTTTACTTTAACAATGAATTTGAAGATTGATTTGCACAATTGCTTCATAATACTGTATTCTAGAGAAAGTGTGCATATTAATATAATAGTTAATGACATGGCACAATGTCAAAATAATAGTATCAAACATTAGTTATGATCTGTCTCTGTTTTATGCAGGAATTATTTTGCACAGGAATAAGTGATGAATTTTCAGAACTAATTAATGGCTGATAAAGATGCTATATTGCTAGAAAAATATAGTCTGTAGATTTCTGTTATGAAGGAAAAAGTCGTCATAAGTGCATATGCTACTGCTTTTTTGTTCCATATTGTTTTAATAATTTTTAGCCAAATTCATCCCTAGTATAAGTCCATTGACTTCAGTAATTGTTGAACTTTAACCTCAGTGAGAAGAATTCAACCAGTTATACACTGTCTTGAGGATATATGCTTCCACAGGGTCTGCATCAGAGTGAAGAGATTTTCAAAACATAATACAAGATGCTACCTTCCCCTTGAACACATAATTGCGTGCATATATAATCAAAACACTGTACAGGTCTGTCGCATCTTATGCGCATTTAACATGCGCAATTTCAACTTTACGTGGTCGGCAAAAAAAAACAAAAACAAAAAAAGAGAAAAACAATTTTAATACGATACCTGTAGTGCGGGCGATTTTTGCCTGCCATTGAACTCAATGGGGTTTTCGCTTTACGCACTAACCACGGAACGGAACCCCCGCATAAGATGAGACAGACCTGTACTATTATTTGAATTTTTGATATCCTAATCTCTTGCTATTCAAGATCATTATTGAAATTTCAGCTTTTTCAGTTTCATTGATTGTAACTGATCTTGTGTGTGGAAAGTGTGTATTGCATATCCCTAAAATATTAATTTAGTAAATATTTCTACTGTAATTAGAAAAGTAAGTCATTTTCACCAGGGCCGGCTCCAGGGTTTTTGCTGCCCCAAGCAGCAAAAAAAAAAAAAAAAAAAAGCCGCGATCAGCTCTACTGCCGCCACTTCACTCTTCAGCGGCAATTCGGTGGCTGGTCCTTTGCTCCGAGAGGGAGTGAGGGACTTGCCACCGAAGAGCCGGACGTGCCGCCTCAAGCACCTCCTTGCTGGGCTGGTACCTGGAGCCCGCCCTGATTTCACAACTTTACATGACAAGGATCAAATAATGAGCAGATTTAAAAAGAGTAATCTTCAGTTTGGTGCAAAACATATTTTTTTCTTGATCTCTAAACTAGCATAACTGATGCAGAAAATTCTTTATCATGTAATTTCCCTTTGCTGAATTCAGGCTCTCTATCATTACTCACTCAATGTTTTTTAATTAAAGATATGTCAGTTTAAAATAACTATGATAATGCAGTCGTCATAATAATAATAATCAGAACTCTATTCTTGTAAGTAAACTGGAATTCAGATATTTAAATCCTGGTTACATCTTTGAATCCTGAATATCAATAATATGTTGTGATGGATTTTGTGTTTCTTTAACATATATTTCCAGAGGTGGGTTTTTTTTCATGCCAGGAACCTCAAAATTGCACTAGCATGGAAAATGCTATATTAAAAAAAACTACATATTTTTAGTACACATAACTATCTCTGTGGTATTCAGTTTTTGGTCTTTTCTTCCTGCATTTTATATGAAATATATATAGTTCTGTTGTACACTTTTGTGACCTGGGGAGTTATGGCATGTAGCAGTCAAGAGAGCCTCAGGTGAGTAAAATTGTGTGTACAGGCTTAGAGGATTGGGTCCTATAATACACTGCTACCTCGATATAACGTGACCCAATATAACATGAATTCGGATATAATGCGGTAAAGCAGTGCTCTGGGGGGCGGGGCTGCGCACTCCAGTGGATCAAAGCAAGTTCAATATAACGCAGTTTCACCTATAATGCAGTAAGATTTTTTTGGCTCCGAGGACAGCGTTCTATCGAGGTAGAGGTGTAGTTACATCACATTATACCAGACTGTGTTTAAAATAAGAAAAACAGACAAAATATGTATGGTAGACAGACCAGTAGCGCAACTTTTACACTATGCCATTAGATAAACTTGAAAAGGAGATGGTAAAAATTCGACACCATTTTAGACAGATTTCAGTATTTTCTTGCAAGTTGCACTTTATTTAAAACAGGGCCCACTAGTGGTTGATAATTTTCTTTGTGTGTATCTGAGGTCATGATGTAGCAAAATGTACATTGCTGTTCTTTCTTTCTTTCTATATGTGTCTGCTATTTTTTTTTTTTTTTTAAACAGAGAAGGGCATCATTTAACACAGACTTTTCAGGGTTTGATGCTACAAACAATTAAATGTGCAATTAATTGTACTCACATATTCCTGTTGAATTCAGTACTGTGGGATCAGAGCTATAATGACCAACTCAGGGAAAAAAACACTTATGCTCATGCTCCATAAAACAAAAGAGAATCTCTAAATCTGTGTGTTGCCATGTCTGTGTTGGATGTTGTGACTTGACTAAAGATAGATGAAATTAGTAAAATAATTCAATAATAATTTGTATTATCCAAAATGAGTTTAGTTGCGTGCACATTTCAGTATAAGGTACTGTCACTTTAGATGCAGTAACTTTCAGTTTTGATCATTCTTGTAGGGTATCAGCTCTACAACCTTTGATTTATTCAGAATTGTGGGGGTTGGGAAGGCAGGGAAGCAAAAAGTACTTTTTACCTTTTATCTTTAACGTAAGTGAAATTGTTAAAGATTACAAGAATTTCTACCAACTTCACAGACCTTCACCCTGACCCTCTGGGACAAAGGTGAAAACTCAAAAGTTCTATAGTCATGGATCTTTAATATGTATTTAGTTAATAGAATACTAAAAAATTAGTTTTTGCCGTGCATAGATTCTAGAAATTAGATAAATTGATGCATTTTCACCTTTCAGCTGCTCTCAGCTAGAAGAGCGATCCTTCTTTCTACGCGTTGGATTCTCAGGGGACGGGTGTGGGAGGGAGGATCTAGTAGTACGGTGGCCTTCATGTTCTGTGCAGATGGGGGAGAGGGGGCAATTTTCGCTCTAGCATGTGGTGGAAAGTCTCTTTGGACTGACTGGGATCATAGCAGTATGATGTGAGAAAACATTGACTGGCCACACCAAAAGACAGACAGGAAACAATGGATGTGGTTTAATTAAGCTGCAACTTTATTCACCTAAAATGTCTAGGAGTACCAGTGGGGTAGAACTAATGGGGGGTGGGGCAACCCCCCATCCAGCAGCCTTTCGGTATACGAGTGGCACCTTCCCCAGAGGCCTGGAGAGAGACACCTTCCCCCAGCAGGCGCTCCTGTCCTGCGCAGATGTGCCTGGTTCCCCTCTCTGAGCATTGTGACACAGTGCACAAGTTGCTTAGTACCGCGCCCCGATGCACAATGTTGCAATACCACATGCTCAAATGGGGCCTGGTTGCCCATCTGCCTCCATCATAATGGAGAGGCAGCTGGATCAACCCTGAATGGCTCTGCAATCCCATGTGCTAGGTCATAATGCCCGCAGTGAGATAGGAGCCTCTGCTTTTGGGTGAGTGTGGGGTGGGCTTGCTCTTCAGACTACCACTAATGATCCATCATGCTTGTTCCCCTCTCCAAGCCTACTGAGAGTGAAGGGGAGTAAATTCCCCCACCCTCTCTGTGTACCAGTGAGTGTTCCATGGTCTAGGTTTTTTCATTAAGGCAAAATTGGTTGTTAAAAAGAGCCCTGCAAATCCATGGGTATCTGCTTTGTATCCGCGGATATCTGCGGACAATTTTTGCGGGTCGTGGATCGGATACAGATGCACCTTTCTGTATCCATGCAGGGCTCTATTGCTAAAGACCCAGGCTTCCTGAGATCTTACTGTACCTGAATGGTTCCTTATTGAGTCCCTGTACCAACTCTCAAATTCCACCCACCTCATAGTCTGAGTGACTTGAAGACCTGGCCATTACCAATGTATATCCCTGCCAGACTTGAATCCTTTGCCCCTAGCTTCACTCTTGTAGGTAGTCACCACCACTCGGACAGGAAATAGCTCCCACAGGATTATGTTCCTGTCTCTTCACGGATCCAATGAGCACGGCTCAATTTTCAGTCTGAGTCTGGCACCCCATCCTACCTACGAGGAAACCCTATTGCACTGAAGGATTGCCCAACACTCAGTAAAATCTCCATCTCTTAATTTTTCCTCACTAAATTGGGTCTGGCCAGGACTGAGGAGGCAGGCAGCTGCCAAGTGTAAAACACCCATTCCAAGGATTTGAAATTGAAATGACCAAGCATTTAGTTCATGCAAAATAATCTTGGATGCTTCAGTCCTCTTAGCTAACACCCGTGATCCTGCCAGTTCAGAGATACTGGCCTTTCTCTAACTTCTCTCCAGACAAGTGAGCCTGGTGGGGTGAAACATTCTGTATTTCGTTTTGCTGGCAATACTTTTCACCTACCAGCCAATGTGCAATAAAGGAAACAGGCTTGTATCCTTTTTTTAAACTCCTTCTTTGCTTCAAACAAACGTGTATCCAGGTGGCCCACTACCACATGCAAAGCTGGTCTTAAGCAAACGGTTACACCCAGCTTTCAATTACCCGGTCTCAGATGGGGAAGGGAATTATCCCCCCACTCTTTGGCATGCCTTCCTAAGGGTTTGGCTCTGCCCATGGACTGTGTGTATCTGAGGAAACCATCTCCCCTCTTTTTGGTTAACAGTATGTTCCTTCCTCAGGGATAGCTTCCTCTCTCTGCCCTGCCTCAGTGTGTGCTGCAAGTGTCTTGACTGAGGTGTCCCGTGATATCCATGACCACCTTCTGTAAAGAGTCCTCTGTTATAGAGTGCAGACTCCCACGGGCTGCACACATCCCGTGCCTCAGTTTCCCCAATTTTGGCTGGGGTCTTAGCCATGCCCCAGTTTCCCCCTGTGCAGGGAGGGGGAATATGGCAACCTTTAGAAGGAAACAAAAAGTATAGTGAAGGGGAAGGGAATAAAACATAAATCAAAGTTGGCAGAGGTTTTATTTTATAGAAAGTTTGCTGCCAAAAAACACAAACAATGAACAGTATGTACAATAAATATTCTTTCTTAGTCTTGTATCTGTGGCATCCATCTGGCTTTTTTCCACCTATTTTAAAGCTATTTAAAAAATGGAAAAGCACTCATTCTGACATGAATACAAAGGCTTTTGGTCTGCTAGTCATGTAAATGTATGATTTGTAAAATTTCTCTTAGGTCTGTTGTGGTAATGGTAAATAGCGAATTGCACCTATCATCAGAATAGAGGCATTCTTGTCATTTTATTTTGGAGTGCAGGCTGATAATGGCTCAAAGTATATTAAATCTTTGAAATTGTTATTTACTGGCAAAAACTATAGAAATTTTATTACTATGCCTCCCCCTTCATAGCTCAATTGTGCCACCCTCCCACACAAAGTTATGCCTGTCCTTTGTTATACATACTACTTGTACATATTTGTGGCAGTAGCAGCAGCAGGTTCACATGGCTATGATTAGGGCTCCCAGTCTGTCACTGAGGTCACGGATTCCGTGACTTTCCAGGACCTCCATGACTTCTGCAACAACTTTTCAGGCCACCGCACCCCTGTACCCCAGCAGGAGTTTGCATGTGGGAGGGGGCTCAGGAGTTCCCAGACAATGGGAGCTGCGGAGCCAGCATTTGGTGTGGGGGCAGCATGCAGAGCCACCATGACCACGCCTGTGCATAGGAGCTGAGGAATTTGTTGCCTCTTCTGGGGAGACGCACAGTGCCAGATAGGGAGCCCGCCAACCCCCCACCAGCAGCAGTGGGGGCCACCCCCAGCACCACCGGGGTCCTGGGCCACCCCTTCCCTAGAGCACCCGCGGTGCCCCTGGGCTGCCCCCTGCCCCAGAGCACCCAAGATTTAGTGAGGGGTATATACACCTCTACCTCGATATAATGCTGTCCTCGGGAGCCAAAAAATCTTACCGCGTTATAGGTGAAACCGCATTATATCTAACAGAGTGCGCAGCCCTGCCCCCCCCGGAGCACTGCTTTGACGCATTATATCTGAATTCGTGTTATATCGGGTTGCCTTATATCAGGGTAGAGGTGTAGTACAGGTCACAGGCCATGAATTTGTGTTTATTGCCCGTGACCTGTCCATGACTTTTACTAAAAATACTCGTGACTAACACGTAGCCTTAGTGGCACGTAAAATGGATTTCCATCTTGAATGGTGCCTTGCAAGTCGTCTTCCTTCAGCAAGAGTTGGAATGGGAGGATTTAGGCCAGTGGTTCTCAACCAAGGATTCGTGTACCCTTGGGGGTACGCAGGGTCTTCCAGGGGGTACATCAACTCATCTAGATATTTGCCTAGTTTCACAACAGCCTACATAAAAAGCACTAGCAAAGTCAGTACAAACTAAAATTTTATACAATGATTTGTTTATACTGCTCTATATACTATACCCGTGAACGTAAGTACAATATTTATCTTCCAATTGATTTATTTTATAATTATATGGTAAAAATAAGAAAGTAAACATATTTTTCAGTAATAGTGTGCTGTAGGGCTTTTGTGTTTTTATGGCTGATTTTGTAAGCAAGTAGTTTTTAAGTGAGGTGAAACTTGAAGTACGCAAGATGCATCAGAATCCTGAAAGGGGTCCAGTAATCTGGAAAGATTGAAAACCACTGATTTAGGTTTCTTAAATCCCTCAAAATTTCATCTTCCAACCTCATTCTAGGTCAGCCTTGTCCTCTGCTTCCTTCAACCTCAGGTTGATAAACTTTCTGTAAAAATATACCTTCTTCTGTAGGTTGGACATGACCCAATTCATATATGCAGTATCTGACATTTAATGTAAATTCACACTAGAACAATCTTTTGGATTATTTGCTAGGTATAAATACATGATGGCCCTCTGCATAGGGACGAATTTTATTACTCTTCCCAATCCTGATCACTCAGTCCATCAGAATAATGCTAACCTCAGTGTCCTGTTTGTCCTCTTCTTCCACAACCATCTCTACAATTCTTAAGTCTCCCCTTCCCCAGGAATTGCCCTTCCTAAGCCGATCCTCAAAGCCCCTAACTTTCCCTCCCACATGCCTACCCAAAACTTGCCAATTTAAATATCTCATTTATTTTTCTGTTCTATTTTTTTAGCCTTTGCCAAGTGCAAGCTCATTGTCATTCCTCTTCTGCCTCTTACTGTTTTGTTATCTGCCATGTCTTAAATTAATTTGTAAACACCTTGAAACAAGGACCATCTCTTTTCTGTAGTGGGAGGCAACTAACACACTGTTGCTATAAATAATAATAAATTGCAGTTCACCACCACTGGAGAGAGGAGAGGGTCAGTGGATTCCCCCTTATACCAGCCAGGATAGAGACTTGCATTCTTGTTTATGTTGAATTTTCAACCTGTAATGACCACATACAAATTAGGGGTGGGAGTTAACAAATCTAAAGCTACATCAATATTCCTGCTGTTTTTTAAAGTAAATCTCATGATTTTCTTTGGGGGGAGGCAGGGGTGTAACTCATGTTTTGGACACTTAAGGTTGGCAATACTGTGGAGAAATTTGGCTTACAAAGATATAAATAATGCTTCCGTCTACGCTAAATAAGGGAAGCTTATTGTAGGACATAAGTACATGGTAAGGAAAATACCTTCTACAGACACAGTTTATTGTACCTAGTGATAAATTATTTTCTAGTAATACATACTAATTTCATAGTGTTTTTCATGTTCAGAGTTTTTTTTAAAACATTGTCTAATTAAATCCCCACAACAGTATATTGAGGAAGTACTATCATACCTCTTTTTGCAGGTAGCTTTTCTTTCTCAATTTCCTTAGCTTGTTCAAGCTCACAAGGAGTAGACCTCAGATTGTCCTTATTCCTGTGCTTAAAACTTTCTCTGAAACGAAGCAATTAAGAAGCAAATTTATAATTTTCTCTGACCTGAAAAAAAAGGGTTACATATGTGGCAGTGCTACACAGTACTAGCAAATCACAATTTTCAACATATAGGTAAATAGAGAATCTGTCATTCCCAGAAGGGTGATCACTTGTTTGAAATACTTCTTCAAATTCGATTGTTTTAAATCCAACAAAAAGCTGTATATTAAAATCAATGTATTTCATTGTCCCAGCAACATACGGGCCAGTGGGTGGTTAGAGGTGTATAGAATGACTGAAGAATCAATTTATTCAAACTTAAAGGGCTGTTTTTCATTTTTGTTTTTCTTGCCTCAGAATTAAAACATTTTTCGTGCATGATTTTTTAAAAGAACTTCTCTTTAATTTCTGCTTCTGAATGTATGAGTGATGAATTTCTGTTAAGTGTTTATAGGGTGACCAGATGAGAGGAAGAAAATATCGGGACACATGGGGAGGGGGGGTCCACTAGTGGAGCGCAAAAAAAAAAAGTGCTGCCAGTGGAGGGGGGGGGGGGAAAGCCTAGTGCTGTGCCGGTGGGACACGAGACAAACACCTAAATTTTATTGGGATGTCTGGTCACCCCTAGGTGTTTATCTGGTCCAAAGTTCTTGATAAATTAACTGACCTGAAACAGCATTTTCTGGTCAAAAACTCTTCCAGATGGAAAATCTGGAAAAGCACAGAAAAGTACTGCATTTTTGGCGGCATTGCTAATCTGTAATGAGTCATATTTTGTTCTCTTCACTGGTGTAAATCCAAAGCAACTCTAACTGCAGAGCACAATTTGGCCAACTAAATGTCCCAATAAAAACTGGTTGCAGAGTAAAGGACATGCAGCAGAGAACTGCATACTCCTTTAGCTTCCCTATGAGGAGTCAAAGAAAACAAATGATTTATGAGGCTTCAAGTTTAAAGGGAGTTCACTTCCAATATTAAATTAAGATGGTGATTTAGGTTATTCCCTCCAGATATTCTGATATTGATCAAGGGTAATTTAAAACTGCTCACTGCTAAAATCAGAACTTGCTACTGGTATAGTGATGGTCTTTCATAGCCAATGTAGATTGTACACAATTCAAGAGCACCTGCAAATTAAAAAAAAAAAAAAAAAAGTTGGAGTACATTTGCAGTATTTTGCTATCAAAAGGAGGTATGTCCCTGTATTATAACACCTTCTCATTAGTCTGGCAGCAGATTGAATCCTGCAAGCATTTTCTGTCATAGTGCTTGGTACTGTAATTAGTCCCATTGATCAGACAGAGCCTTATCTAGCATGTTTTACTACATAGAGTTTTCATAACCAAGTAAACCATGCATGAGAGTCTTTTTAAATGGAAAAAAAGATGTAGTACAAACCTGGGTTTAGAGAGGCAATGCAGCAGGCCTTAATGAGGACTTGAGGCCCAGTGCAGAGGTCCTCTGAATGTAAAATATTTAATTAATTATTTTGCACAACAGCCAAAGCTGTCAACATTTCAGAATCAAACCTAACATCACATTATGTGGGTTCAAACTTTATTGCAAAGAGTTTGTCCAGTCCTTATTTCAAACCAATTCATATTTTTTCTTACAACCTCTTCCATGAGTAACATCATTTTTTCCCAGTAACTTTTCTTTGAAGATTTGCATTCATTTCCCCAAGAGTTTCTCAGGTTGAAAGGGAACAGTTTCCATTGAGATTGCAACTCAGTACAATCTACAGAGAAATCTTGTCTTTGAAAAACCTGAAGCCTAAATCTTTTAGGTTTTCTCAGGGAAAAACAAGCATGGAATATAATAGTATGTCAGTTTCCTCTTATCTGAAAAGACTAAATACAGGATGTTTTAGTCAGGGGGTGAAAAAACTCTAAAATTTAAGAGAAGAAAAATGATTTGTCACATCATAAAGATTTTTACTACTTCTATACAGAAGCAGAGTTGCTAGTGGTATTTATATACTTGGGATGCTTCATGTTTCTTTCTACATTCTTTTCTTCCTCTATATAGGTTATACTTAAATATATTGGTATTTTTCTTTATCTTTATTCACATCAAGTTTGTTTTGGATTACTTGGGCTCATTTCAGAGCCAGACACACTCTAATGGCAAGAAGCTACATCTCCCACAGAGGAGAAAATCCAGAACTGATATTAATACCTCCTTGATCTCTTCTCATAGGGAGGAAGGATTATGCTGAGTGAGCCTGGGTTTCTGCTTCAGTGTCTGTGGAAGAAGAATTTTGAAACACTGCTCCATCCTTTCTTCCCTTTAGTGTGTTTGAGTCATAAGAACAGCCATACTGGGTCAGACCAAAGGTCCATCTAGCCCAGTATCCTGTCCTCTGACAGTGGCCAATGCCAAGTGCCACAGAGGAAATTAACAGAACAGGTAATCATCAAGTGATCCATCCCGTCGCCCATTCCCAGCTTGTGGCAAACAGAGGCTAGGGACACCATCTCTGCCCATTCTGGCTAATAGCCATTGATAGACCTATCCTCCATGAACTTACCTAGTTCTTTTTTGAACCCTGTTATAGTCTTGGCCTTTACAACATCCTCTGGCAAAGAGTTCCGCTGGCTGACTGTGCTTTGGATGAAGAAGTACTTCCTTTTATTTGTTTTTAAACCTGTTGCCTATTAATTTCATTTGCTGACCCCTAGTTCCTGTGTTATGAGGAGTAAATAGCACTTCCTTATTTACTTTCTCCACACCAGTCATGATTTTATAGACCTCTGTCATATCCCGCCTCCCCCCCCCCCCCAGTCATCTCTTTTCCAAGCTGAAAAGTCCCAGTCTTCTTCATCTCTCCTCATATGGAAGCCGTTCCATCCCCCTAATAATTTTTGTTGCCCTCTTCTGAACCTTTTCCAATTCCAATATATCTTTTTTTGAGATGGAGCGACCACATCTGCATGCAATATTCAAGATGTGGGCGTACCATGGATTTGTATAGAGGCAATATGATATTTCCTGTCTTCTTTCTTTTTTTTTAATGATGCCCAACATTGTTCACTTTTTTGACTGCCGCTGCACATTGAGTGGATATTTTCAGAGAACTATCCACAGCGACTCCAAGATCTTTCTTGAGTGGTAATAGCTAATTTACACCCCATCATTTTATACGTATAGTTGGGATTATGTTTTCCAATGTTCATTACTTTGCATTTATCAACATTGAATTTCATCTGCCATTTTGTTGCTCAGTCAACCAGTTTTGAGAGATCCTTTTGTACCTCTTCGCAATCTGCCTGGGACTGAACTATCTCGAGTAGTTTTGTATTATCTGCAAATTTTGCCACCTCACTATTTATGCCTTTTTCCAGATCATTTATGTATATGTTGAATAGGACTGGTCCCAGTACAGACCTCTGCGGGACTCCACTATTTACCTCTCTCCATTCTGAAAACTGACCATTTATTCCTACCCTTTGTTTTAACCAGGTGCCAATCCATGAGAGAACCTTCCCTCTTCTCCCATGACTGCTTACTTTGCTTGAGAGCCTTTGGTGAGGGACCTTGTCAAAGACTTTCTGAATATCTAAGTACACTACATCCACTGGATCCCCCTTGTCCACATAATTGTTGACCCTCTCAAAGAATTCTAGTAGATTGGTGAGGCATAATTTCTCTTTACAAAAACTATGACTCTTCCCCAACAAATTATGTTCATTTATGTGTCTGACAATTTGTTCTTTACTATAGTTTCAACCAGTTTGCCCGGTACTGAAGTCAGGCTTACCGGCCTGTAATTGCCGGGATCACCTCTGGAGCCCTTTTTAAAAATTGGCATCACATTAGCTATCCTCCAATCATATGGTACAAAAGCTGATTTAAATGATAGGTTACAGACTACAGTTAGTAGTTCTGCAATTTCACATTTGAGTTCCTTCAGAACTCTTGGGTGAATACCATCTGGTCCCGGAGACTTATTACTGTTTAGTTTATCAATTTGTTCCAACACCTCCTCTAATGATACCTGGGGATTACAGTGGACGAGAAGCAGGATATGAGTCAGCATCTGCCCTTATTGCCAAGAAGTTCTAACAGCATATTGAGCTGCATTAGTAGGAGCACTGTCAGCAGATTGAGGGAAGTGATTATTCCTCTCTATTTGTTGAGGCCACATCTGGAGTATTGCATCCAGTTTTGGGCCCCCCACTACAGAAAGGATTTGGACAAATTGGAGAGAGTCCAAAGGACGGCAACAACAATTATTAGGGGGCAGGGCCACATGGCTTATGTGGAGAGGCTGAGGGAACTGGTCTTATTTAGTCTGCAGAAGAGAAGAGTGAGGGGGGATTTGCCTTCAACTACCTGAAGGAGAGTTCCAAAGAGGATGGAGCTAGGTTGTTCTCAGTGGTGGCTGATGACTGAACAAGGAGCAATGGTCTCAAGTTGCAGAGTGGGATGTCTAGGTTGGATATTAGGAAACACTATTTCACTAGGAGGGTAGTGAAGCACTGGAATGGGTTACCTAGGGAGATGGTGGACTCTCCATCCTTAGAGGTTTTGAAGGCCGGCTTGACAAAGCCATGGCTGGAATGATTTAGTTGGGGTTGGTCGCTTTGAGCAGGGGGTTGGAGTAGATGACCTCCTGAGGTTTTCCTCCTACCCTAATCTTCTGTGATTCTATGTAGTTATAAGACCTATGACCACTGCAGTTAATGGAAAGTCTTCTTTTTTCAGCAGTTAAAGGCCTGAGGGCTTTTTGAGTGGAAGGAGAAAGTTGTGTTCATGTATCCCTAGTGATTACACTGTGGCCACAGTGTGCACTATAAATAACTGTACAGTCATAGAGTCATTGCAATTCACAGGGGAATATGGCAGATTAGATTATCTTTTCCAGCTTTATTTTCCATTACTTGTCTTAAATAATTATGCTTGGATTTATTTTGGCATAAGTGTCGGTGCAGTCCCTTAGATCATATGTGCAATCCAGTTAAATAAATAAATAATGAATGAATCCTTACTACAACAAAAACAATGCAACACATAATATAACCTTATGCCTTGCTGTTTGCTATTGAGCTCTCACGATTACTATTTTCCTAAGTGACGTAAGTGAACACAGCGTGCCCACATTTGAAAGATGTATTTTTTTTACCCCTTTTTCTTTTACTTCTGGATTTCTTATGTGATTGAACATACAACAGCTTAAAGAGAAGAAACCTTATATTATATGTATGTAACACTGCTCAGAAGTTACTGTATCATTAATTCTGTTCTGTATACATGATGACACTTTGGCAGTTCTAGTTCTATTATAAATAAAAATAGTAATTGGCTGTCTGGGAAGTAGGAGGGAGGAAATCCATTATAATTTATGCTAAATGATGCCTTTGTTCATGCCATCTTTTGGCTATTGTGTCCATTTGCAGTTAATACTAGAAAAGAGCTATGGACAGAAATATCGCGAAACAAAAATAAGAATTCTGGTGAGTACTTGGACCTTCCATTCATCTAATTATAAGCCTTCCATATCTTGGTGGTTTATAATAATTTATTTTTCACTGCTTCAATAACTTATTCAGTCATCTTTTTGATATTTTTTTAAAATGGAGCATACTGTATTCAGTATGTTTTAATCTTTTAGATCAATGAAAGTCTCCTTTTTGAGGGATTCTGTCCTTTTGAAATAACACACTCCTTTGGGGCATAGCTGGGTGGACCTTCCTTGAGAGAAAATATTATGCTATGTAATATAACTGCATTGTAGAGATAAATAATTTATAACTCCTATTACTCTACATACAATGATTCCTAATGATAGCGCCATTAAATGACTGGAAAATAACAAAGGGATGAATGCTGCTGGTAATCTGTCAAGAAGCTGAATTTATTTTTAATGTCTAAGCTCTCCAAAGTATCAATATGTTGCATATTAAAATGTGCAGATTTGTTAGCTTCTTAAATAGCATGTGTTTGTCAGTCTAAGTGAGATATGCACTTCATAGTCCTTACAAATTACATCGTGCTGGTGCCATGGATGTGTCAGACTATTATTTGGACAGTGCCAGGAATATGTCATTATCATTTAAAATATCATGATCTTAAAATGTATTGAAAATATGAGAATAGATATTTTCAGAGATTTTTATTAGAGTGATATATAAAAAAGAAACATCCACTCTTAATGCTTCTGGATATAATTATCATTTGGGTGAGAGTGATTCAAGATATGAAAAACATTTAATTTTGTCTCACTCCATAGTTGACTGCATTCTGCATCAGAGAACAGCACGTTCAGAGTATAACCAAGAAGTATTGGTTAAAATAAAAATCATGTAAGATAGCATGGGTTGTAACTTCTGCCTGATATCTGGCATATGGATATATCTGATAGTGCCTCTTTTCTGATCTCGGGCATATGGCTACATCTTCTCCATGTTCCTTTTTTTCTCCCTTCCCCTCCACTGGCCTCGGCATTAGTTGCCTTCTGTCTTTTTACAATGTGAGTCTACCGTTGGTACTAGCAGGAAGAAACTAAGATCTCTTTCTCTGAGGGATCCATGATGAAGATCTTTATGGATCAGGACATTAACTACTTTTCACTCTGGTGCTGCCACTCATTTGAGTAACATACCAGTAGTAGGGAAACTGCAAAAATTGGAGTGGGACAAATGTGCCTTTAGGCATATCTGCTCAAGTATGCGATTGAAGGAGCCTTGAACCTCAACCCTATAAACGGAAGGTGAGGGGTAAACCAGAGAAGTCGATAAAATGGCCCAGAAAACAACATTTGTGTTTAATACGTTCTACATAGAGGAATGATGGGACAGGTCCTCAGCTGGAATAAATTGGTGTAGCTCCATTGAAGCCAATGATGTTATGCCAGTTTACACCAGTTGAGAGAGTATGGTCCTATGTTCTTAGAAGTGAGGAAACTGCTACTGAGAAGTGCCAGTCCTGAAAATAGAGTGTTCTTTTACAGTTGATCATTAAGTGGTAAGTGAGGGTAACTCTGATAGTAATAACTAAGGCTAAGATTTTGTCATGGTTATTTTAAATAAAAAAGTCATGGACAAGTCACAGCAATAAACAAAAATTCACAGAAGCCATGACTTGTCTGTGACTTTCGCCACTGTGGTGCCTGGGAGCTGTGGCATTCTCCCTCTTCCTGTGTCAGCTGGAAGCTGCAGAGGGGCCCCCCTTCACCCACAACGGCTGGGAGCTGCAGAGTGACCATATTTCCCAAAGAGAAAATGGGACACTCCCAGCTGCTCACGGGAGGCTTCTCCTCCCCCTCTCCCTGCGCGTGAAGCTCTCGCTCATTTCTGGAACCCCGAGGAGAGCCCCCTCAGGAGTCTGTCACCTGTCTCTGCTGTTGCCTGTCATTGGAATCCTGCCAGGGCCCTACTGGCTGTCAGCTCCAGAGTCCCACAGCCCTTGGGGCTGAAGCAGAGAATGTCACGGAGGTCTCTGGATTCCATGACTTCAGTGACATAACGTAGCCTTAGTAATAACCAATCCTGGGTTTTTCTTTTGTAGGAACAGTACTTAAATCTGCACTGGAGCTTTCTGACTATTACTAATATTCAGTGTGTGATGCTGTATGGAATCTGGGGGCACTTGAGGATATTATTAATATTGTAAAATTGTAATGAGTTATGCCATGTAAGGTATCTGCAAAAATGTATAACTTGCCAGATATGATAATCTCACTTATGTGTTTGTATCACCTTTGTATGATAAGTTATAGATATGTATGTCTGTATTTCAAACTTGTGCTTCTGAGTGTCATCCCCAGACAGTTTGGGTGTCAGCTCTGCCTAGCCTGCTTGATGGCCCATTAAGGACCATCAGCTATACAATTGACCCATTGAGAGAAGGCAGATACACCTTATGACTCAGCAAGGCACGCAGGGGCATGCCTACGGACAGAACTCTAAGGCCTCCAAACCATGTGCTGGGCAGCTTTTTGTTTGAAACAAAGGAAGCGCAGGCCACATGGCAAAAGACTATAAAAGGCAGCTGCATCTTCTCCATTTTGTCTTCAATTCTGCTTCTTACCTCTGGAGGAACTTTGCTACAAACTGAAGCCCTGAACAAAGCACTGAATGACCCATCTAAGCTGTGGATGTATTCCAGAGGGACTTTCAAGCCAGCAAACTCAGCAATACTGCTAAGAACCTGATATATGGACTTTGAAATTTTTTTTATGTGTGTGACTGTATTACTATTTAACATCTCTTCTTGTTTTTTCTTTTCTCTTTATAAAGAACCTTTAGTTTTAGATACTAAGGATTGGCTGGCAGTGTGGCATTTTGGGTAAGATCCAAACCGATACTGACCTGGTAACATGGCCGACCCTTTGGGGTCAGAAGAACATTTTGTATATGTGAGTAGAGTTTTAACATAACTTCTCACTGTACTGGACCGAGGTGCTGATTGGGAGCCAGAGAACTGGAATGCAATAAAGGGGGCTATGTGATTTCTTTTTTGCTTTTTGATCAGGTGGGGGATCAGAAACACTTTGA
The DNA here is from genome assembly GCF_013100865.1 of Trachemys scripta elegans. NCBI lineage: Eukaryota > Metazoa > Chordata > Testudines > Emydidae > Trachemys > Trachemys scripta. The sequence continues at coordinate 27,609,394 of NC_048308.1, forward strand.
CACTGGTTGGGGCGTTTAACTTCAGTGTTACCCACCAGACTTGGGAGTATCTGCTCTCCCTTTTGCAGCCTGCCCTGACCTTGGCAGTGAGGGCTGCCCTAGGCACCATGGGTCACGTGGTGTTAATGTATTATAATAAACACTAATAATAGCTAGTTACTTCCCTAATAAGGATCAAGACCAGCTATCTTCAAGGCCCCACAAAATGATGGCTATATTTAGTGAGTGATTAAAAATCCTCTTAAAAAGAGAATATATTTGATCAAAAATATCTTGGCTGTCACTGCTAGGTTTTTTTAAGAACTGAGAACTCCTGGGAGAACACTGTAATTTGAACAAGCTAGGAATGTATTCATAGTACTGGAGCATAAACAAAGCATCTAAATTGAGCTGCAAAATAAAAGATTCAATTTGTTATGCAGCATGATGGGAAATAAAGTGTAGCAGCATATTATGATGTTTAAATGTTAGGAATTCGAATGTATATATTTTATTTTCTGATGAACAGTGTCTTTTTTTGCACTTTATTCATTTAAAAAGTGGTAGGAAATTAAATTATTAGAGCATCTTATAGATTTCATTAATAAAAAGTGATTAGGCTAGGCAAGGCTTTCTATGAGCAGTATGCTGAAGATTTAAATTCCAAAGAGAACTAATAAGGTTTTCTTTCTTAAACAGTAAGCCATTTTATCCGAGGCATTGTGCCACATCAGCGCCATGCCTGAGACATGATAAACTGATTCATGGGAAGAGGCAGAAATAAAACATGATCTACTCAGTGCAGTTAAAAAAATCAACATTTTTCTGATAATCTGGAAACTGCCATAGTTTCCCCATGTTTTTAGGTTTAACTATTGTTCCTTTTTCATCCTAAAGATTCATAGGGCATTCAGTAGCCCTAATATTGTAGTTAATCACAAATCAATGTATCCCACTGTAATGCTGAATTTAGATTCAAATTTCAATACAGTCTATCTATATCTGGGATGATTTAGTTGGTGTTGGTCCTGTTTTGAGCAGGGGATTGGACTAGATGACCTCCTGAGGTCACTTCCAATCCTAATATTCTATGATTTTATGATTCTGTGATCAGCAGTGACTATATGGGTCTAGTATGAATTCTACATAATGAATATTATAGTAATTGGGTTTTTTAGGGGGTTTCACTAGAGTGATAAGATCTCTCTGTCAATTAGATTCTCATCGACACTGAATTCTGAAGAACAAGCTTGAAAGCTCAGTGCTGTTCCTTATTAGCTCAAAATGAATAGTGAATTTAAAATCTTTGAACTGAGCTACCAAGCAGTTACAGAATTTCATAGAATCCTACAACTATGTTGTAGGCCCAAATCTTGAGGAAGTTATAGAGCAACTGCAGGAAAGGTCCTTGCAACACTTCTCCGGAACCGTCATCTTCATCTTGCCGAAGACATTTTTTCCTGAACCTCAGTGTGGATTTAGAACATCTAGAGGCACTAATGACATGATCTTCACTGCTTGTCAGCTGCAGGAAAAATGTAGAGAACAACACACACCATTATACCTGGGGTTAATTGACCTCACAGAAGCCTTTGACTCCATTAACAGGGAAGTGTTGTGGAAAATCCTTCTGAAGTAAGCCACTGAAATTTGTCACAATTCATCTCATTCATGATGACATGCAAGTGGTGATCCTTTGTAATGGACCTACTACAGCTCCTTTTAAGGTTGACAGGCATCAAGCAGGGCTCTGTCATTGCCCCGATACTCTTTGCTGCAATGCTCTATTTTGATCACTGATAAGATGAGATCACTGGTAGGAGTGCAGCTAATCTACCAAATGGAGGCTGCTTCTGATTCAGAATCAAAACATTGCCGACTTCAGTTGTCAAGCTTCAATATTCTGACTTCGCTGTAGTGTGTGCTCACTCGGCAAAAGAACTTCAGGTGATTATCAGTGTCTTTGCTGAAGCATATCAGAAAATGGGACTGACACTTAACATACAGAAGACAAAGGTCCTCTATCAGCAAGCTCCTGAAAAGAGACTAGAGGAGCTTGGGTTGTTTAGTCTGACAAAGCGAAGGCTGAGGGGGGATATGATTGCTATCTTTAAATATATTAGAGGGATTAATACGAGGGAGGGAGAAGAATTATTCCAGCTTAGTACTAATGTGGATACGAGAACGAACGGATATAAACTGGCCGTGGGGAGGTTCAGGCTTGAAATTAGACGAAGGTTTCTGACCGTCAGAGGGGTGAAATATTGGAACGGCCTTCCGAGGGAAACGGTGGGGGCGACGGACCTGTCTGGTTTTAAGATTAAGTTAGATAAATTTATGGAGGGAATGGTTTAATGGTAAAACATAGTAGTCAAGGAAAACCAAGAAATGGTAGGTAAATTGTATAATGGCTGACAGGGGTCAGGCTGGAGACTCTTGCCTATATGCTCGGGGTCTTACTGATCGCCATATTTGGGGTCGGGAAGGAATTTTCCTCCAGGGCAGATTGGCTGAGCCTCTGGAGGTTTTTCGCCTTCCTCCGCAGCATAGGGCAGGGATCTCTAGCAGGAGGGTTTCTGCCGATTGAAGTCACCTAAAACAGGATTGGGGACTTCAACAGCAGAGTCCAGGGAAGGGGTAGGGACGGTTTTATGGCCTGCAGCATGCAGGGGGTCAGACCAGATGATCATAATGGTCCCTTCTGACCTTAAAGTCTATGAGTCCTGGTGGACAATTCCCAGCACCAGCAATATAGATCCACGATAACCCTGTAGAGAAAGTTCCATATCTTAGAAGTCTCCTCTCTCAGACAGCTGGTATTGATAAAGAAATCCAGTACTGGCTCAAACATGCAAGTCTGAGAGAGGGGTTTGAAGATTACGACATCAAAACCAAACTCATGGTCCATACAGCTGTTGTGATCCCTACCCTACTGTATGGGGCTGAAATGTGGACAACATACAGGAGACATCTTAAAGCACTGGAGAAGTATCATCCACTCTATATACTTTAAGATTCTCTGAATCAAACGTGATGAGTGATGCACTAACATCAGTGTCCTCTTGCAAGCCAGTATTACGAGCATCAAGGTGATGATTATTTATCATCAACTATGCTGAGCAGGCTATGTTGTCCAGATGCCTGATACCAGACTGTCAAAACAAGTCTCCTGTTCTCAACTCAGCCAAGATAAACGTGCTACAGGAGGGCAGAAAAAACACTGCAGGGACATCCTCAAGGTCACTATGAGAAAATGGAACATTGATATCAACTCGTGGGAATGTATAACACAGAACTGACAACAGTGGAGGAACTACTTGAGGCAGGGAACTCAGCATTTCGAGTATCAGATGCTACTTCATGTAATGGAGAAATGGAAGTGTGTAACAGTGTTGGGACTCACCACCTGGCGCCTCCTGCTGGTTGTCTCTGGGAATTAGCTCAGTCCAGTGGAGCACCCTCTCCCGGTGGTGTCACGCCTGTTGTCTCGCCCTTGGTTGGTGCAGCCCAAGATGGCCACTCCCGTCAGCCAGCTGTAAGGCTAGGGGGAAGAGGGAGACCCAGGCCCGCCCACTACTCTGGATCCCAATCCAGGGACCCTCTAGTGGCAGCCATCCTGCCCTCCTTTGCTCCCTCCATCTGTCCACGTCCCTGGGCCGCTTCCCCTTCGGCCCCTCGCACCGGCTAGGCCCTTCCCCTCATGGCCTTCAGCCTGGCAGACACCAGGTTGGAGTTCCCTTCTGCTCCCCCGGGCCTGCCCAGTGCTGCACTGTCCCAGGTGCTAGTCTCCCACCTCTGGAGACAGACCTTCCCCTCTCAAAGGTCTGGGACTGACTGCCTGCTCTCTCACTGAGCAGCCTTTTTATAGGACTGAGCCTGGCCCTGATTGGCTGCCTCCAATCTGGGCTCTGGCTCCCAATAAGCCCTTCTCTTATTGGCTGTGCGTCTGCGCAGGCCCACTGGCCTGCTGCAGCCTAAATTCTCAGGGAGTGGGGCAGCCGCCCCACTACAAAGTGCCAGAACATTCTGTGGCTCGAACCAATACCCCAGGTTCACCCACCCTGATCAGAAACGCATGTCTGCAATGTGGCAGAGTCTCTGGCTCTAGATGAGGCCATATTAGTCACCAACAGACCCACAGATAATTTAAAATTGACAATCCATAGAAGACAATCATCCTGGACTTTGAGGGATTCCTAATGATGAGGCCTAAATCTTGTAGTCCAGCTAAGGGTTACAGACAACTTGTAATGCAATATAATCAGTATGGTTCTGCTGCAAGCAGTGTGGTGAGTATACAGTATATGGACCCTCTCTGCGCAGCAGAACAAAGCTTTACAGTAGCTCTGTGCACCCTACTGGAGAGAAGTTTGGGATATGGTCAGGGCCAATGGATCTGTTTCTTGTGGCTTCATGTATGTACCCCCATGATGGAGACTCGGTGATCTGTGAGAGGATTTCTTATCCCTTCTCCTGCGGACACCCCCACCCCAGCACATAGCACATTTACTTAATCTAAGTCCTGTGAAGAGGATTTTCCCAAACAATTAGAGAGCAAAATGAGCTATGTGTTAGGTCATCTGTGTATTATCTAGGATAATTCTCAATATTATATAGTGTGTTGGCCATTGAAGTTTTAAGTGACTCAAGCAGTTGTGTTTCTGCCACTTTTGAAAATTATTTGACAGCCTAATAGATCTGATATTCATCCAAAATATCCTTTAAGTCCATCCCATTTTTCTTAATCCTCTAGTTCTCAAGTTTTGGTCTGTGGGCCACTGGTGAGCTGCAATTCACTTACAAGTATTGCCCAGAACAATAAAAGAAGCAATGAGGAACATAGAAGGTGGATGAATAGCGGTAAGGAGAGAAAGAGGACGATGGTCAGAAGGGAAAGGGATGAAATAGGGAGGAAATTTGTCCACTAGCCAACTGTGGCAATGATCTCTTTGTAAAGAACTCAAATATGGTAATAAATTGGGCACAGTGCAAAAACTTAGATTGCAAATATTCTTATCCAGACCTGCCCCTTATATCTTAATTCCTGTACTCCCTGGTCATTCTGATTCCCAAACTGCTGCTCTCCACTCCATGCAAATACGCTGTCAAGAACATCTATCACCCTAAATATATCAACACTGCCTCTGAATCCTTGAGTCTTTGTTTTTCATTATTGCCTTTTTATAAAGCTTCATGTCCTCAGTTCTCAACCCTGCATCTACCTCTCTTACCTGGTCTTGTCTCATAGTGCCTTGCCTTTATGCCACCAGTCCACCAATGATGCCAGACTTGTTCACTTGTTTGTCAGCATCTCATAAAATGACTTGCTGTTTTTACTTTTGCTGCCATGGGCATAAGGCCACTACTTCTGTCCTTCAGATCTCCTCTTCTCAAGATCTACTTCTGCCTTTTTATAAGAAATCAGCCAACCAATGATGTCTAGGTTGAGTCACAATGGGGGTAGCTGACTTATTTATTTATTAAAGTGGGGGAGGAGGGTATTCAAATGATTTATAACCATCAAGTTGTGAAAAAGCATCTTGTTACCATTATATTGCTTTCCCTCACTGCTTCCCCTCTTACTGTTTGTTACGCTTGCATGTTGTGTCTTTCTTCAGTAAGGTCGTCAGGGCAGGGAACCTGACTCTGTGTTTGAACTGTACATAGAACAATAGAACATATAGTGTTTAATTGGTGCAATTCTGTGGTGTAGACAGATCTATTTTATGTTTAATCTGTCAGTAGTCTTGCACACTATGTGAGTCTTTCCATTACCACCACCCCTTTCCCTGCATATAAAACACCAGCTGTTCTAAGGAGGTCTTTTCAGGTTCTCATAGCTTTCACTTAAATCACAGTTTTTATTAATTATTCCTGATGTCCTATTCATCATAGTAATTTTTATTTTGCATCTCTCCTGGCAGTGGTACAGGGACTGAGTCTCCATGTAGCTTACATATAAATCTTCTTGCATAAAAACAATTTATTAATTTTATAAAATGCATACCCCTTTGGAGTAAGACAACATAAAAAGGCTTTGTTACCCTTTGCTATACATCGCAAATTCCCAACTACGATTTGAACAAAAATATCAGTAGATGGAAACAAGGCAAACAAAAAAGGAGCTAGTGCAGTGTTTTCATCTTGCTCTCACAGCATTTAGAGGTCTGGCGTTATGTGGGAATTAGAACAACTTTGTATATCACGTGATACAATTTAAATTATATTTAGTACCAGCAAAGAGCTGCAGTATAGTAGTGAATACAGCTAATGCTCCCTGTCATATAACAGAGAAATGAATACTCGGCCTTAATGAAGGCTAGTTAATCTAGTAAAAGCAAAACATGATTGCTGGTTTATGAAGCTCAAAGATAGGTGTAGCCTCCAATTAAGTAGAATTCACAAATCATTTATCTACTGTTTTATTTTACAATAAACAGAAAAGGGTTGAATCCACCTGTTCAGCTGTAGTGAAAAAATCTGGTATAAAAGGATCTCAAATGAAAATCTAGTGCATAAGTGAGTGCAGCTGTTTCCTTAGGCAAGTTTCATTAGTGAATTGCAGATAATTATAATATGATTTGGTGAGTTTCATATGTATAAGCACTGCATTGGATGTTTGTTCTCCATCTCCTCCTAGTAAGTGGAACATAACAGAAGACACTATACCATAACTAGGTACAGTTATCGGATAGCTTCTGTTATCTTTAAAATGATTTTTGTCCCTTACATTTCAGTAAACTTCTTAAATCTTCCCCATATATAAAAGTCTGTGTTGTAAATACGTTGAAAAATTATTCCAGTAGTAATCAGTACATTCATACACTATCCGTTAGTGCATACGGTAGGTAGCCATCAATGTGAGGGTGGATTATCTATCTCCGTTCTACTGAAAAGAATCAAGTTATGAAAATGAAAGCACAGCAAGATGATACATTTAACAAAGTATAGCACACCCAGGTGGGCAGCCACAATTTAACCCAAAGTACTTCACCATGCTGGCTCTGATTATTCTCAATCTAATACGCAGCATGTTCGGATAACATATTATGATAAAATATTAATGTTAGAAATAGCAAAACTTCATCAAAATAAATGGAAAACTTTTACAGTTTAGATACTGTCTAGCACCTTAGAATTCCTTGGCTAGATAGACAGATTGCATATGCTTCATAATAACCCCTTCTATGGGTTGCCATTCTAAATTTAGAAGACCAAGCTCTGTGAAAAGTTTTTGACCTATTAAAATGTTCTCTTGGTTATGGAAAATTTTCATATTCATCTGAGTAATCAGGGACTTTGAATTTACATTTCTCTACCTCTATTTACAATGTCTCTATTTTCTGTGGCCAACACCACATAACACAAAACAAAATATATACAAGTGAATACTGCCATAGCTGGTGGAAGCAAAGGGCATAGCTCACCATAGAGTCCAGCAAGGACATCGATCTCTATGAGAATATTAGTTGCTGTCGATGATATTGTGGTATTTGAGTGTAGAGGAGAGAGTTCTGATTTTGGGTCAAGATTGTTTGAATTTCAAATACTTTAACACAGAATCTAGTCTGTTAATTTCAGTATAGTATTTGGCTTACAGATAAAGGACTAGATTATTAAGGCTATTACCCGGCAATGCAGGACTTTAACCCTAACTGCCCTGCTCAGCCCAGTCCAGCTTATGACTTTTGCTCACCTAATACTCCCATGCAAGTGAGTGAGTAGGGAGGGGATTCTGGCCTCTCTCCTTCCCAATGTCATGCTCAGTCCCCAGCCAGAGGACGTGGCTGGATGCTCAGAGGGAAATAAACAGCTCTAGAAGCAACTCGCTCTCCTCTACACATCAAGGGAGGAATTCAGGAGGACTTATAATAATTTATTCACCACTCTGTTCCTGGGTGCAGCTATGCTTACTTAGCGCAGATGGTAAAGTTACCATCTAGGCCAAATAAGTCACCTGCCCTTTTACTATTTGCTGTGATAATATGCTTATTATCTAGTTCCATAATTTTGTTTTCTAAATCAATTATTTCCCCGTGTACATGTGTGTAGTTATGATAGGCCATCGTAGGGTTTTATTTTCTAGGGAGTATATTATATGTCATCTTAGGACATTGCAAGCAGTGAGGATTCACACCTGAAATTTAAAAAGAAAAAATCGAGTGCGTGCCTTTTCCTGGCTTATCTCACAATTCAGTCTTCAGTGCCTAAACTCGGTCTGCTTTAATTAATTCAAAATGTATGAGAATGTGAAAGTGATCAGATAATTCTGGCTGTTGGCTTTAGTGTGCAAGAAGAGGACCTGGCAAGCATTTGTAACTAGATGCATTTCAATCCTATTACTTGGCTGAAGCAAAGCAATTGCTGAGTCTGAAAGTACACTGAGAAACAGAGGCTGTGGTTAATAAATGAAACACCAAAAATAGAAATTGAAATGTTGGTGGCACCTCTCTGGAGTGGGGGTGGGGGTGAGAAGCAAAACAGGCATACTTGAAAGTGGTAGTTGAAGGAGGGGAGGGGGGGAAATGTATCATGGAGGCAAAGTGTGGTACAAAGCATTGGAGTTGGAACTCCTAGTTTTCATTCCAGATTTCACTACTAACACACTGTTTTGCCTTGCTCGGGTCCCTTAATATCTCTGAACACTGGTAAACTCCTCTGTGAAATGGGGCATACCTACCTCATTAGGAGTATTCTTCTGCCTAAGTAATCTCGGTAAAGAAAACTTAGTAAAGTCTTTTGAGATACTCTGATGAAAGGTAGTACATATTAGTAAAACAGAAATGGCAGTTAATGAATGATAAGATATTGGCTAAATTCAGTAATAATGGGATATACATATACCATCCATATAATAATGTATTATGAGTTTTAGAGATTGATTGAATAGATTCAGCTCTACGTGGATACTTCAGAATTCAGGAATGTTTTAAGGCTCATAGTAAGACAAGCATTTTGACTTAACTTATCTACAAATTTTGGCATAATCCTACCCCCTTCGAAGTCAATGACAAAATTCCAAGAGACTCCATTCAAGCTTTTGGGATGTTGCTTTTTTTATTCTTTTGCAACTGTAAGAAAGTACTGCATCTGAAAATAGGTATTTGCTGAATGACAGCACAGTGAATGGTGATATCATTCGCAGAAATGTTCCCCCTAAGAAATACTTTCCAGGGGAAAGCATTAAGATTTTTTTCAAACCACCTTTAGGATTCCATGGTTAGGTTTTTAGTACTTGTCTCTGGACATTTTAATCTGGGATCATATCTGATCAGTTCATGTGAAATAATCATCACTGTAGTGACCCCACCTAATACACTATTGAATATACTTGTACTAACTAGAGTTAGCACAAGTTGCTGAGCCAAAAATCAGACCTCAGGTAAGTAGGTGCCACTCCATTAGAGTCACTGAAGTTAGATCCACTTACAGACAGTTTAAAACTTTTTAGATTTGCTCATAAAAATGATGATTCATGGTCATGGTAACTCATATAATCTTAATGATTCTTAGGTTATTTTCTTAGCAGTCACTTTTATTACAGTCATTTTAAAATCTAATGATTATTAAATTTTCAAATAATTTTGAAGCTCTTGTTTTTCTATTAGGCCCTTAGCTCATATTTTACTTAGAAGCAGTTAGGATAGATACACTGTCAAGACTTTGGTCAAAGTTACCTCTTCTATTTTTATTTAATTATTTGTATAAAGTGTCATGTGAAATCTAATTCTAATATGCTGTGCTGGAATATTTGCAAAATCCAACTTGTTTTCTGCTCATCGGTGCCCCTGGGAAATAAGATACTGCATCTCAGTGGTGCCAATATGCCATGAAATCTTAACTAACTACACAAGAAGATAAAGGCTTAGACAGTCTACTGCCTGGCTGAGGTTGAAGTAATTAAATCCAGTTTTTCAGTCATGACTAGACTCATAGATCTTTTGTTCTGAAGCCAAAAAGTTCTACCTCATTAGATGTAATAATTTGTAATTAATCATTTATAATTTGGCAAATAGAGGCATTATTCAGTAATGAAATTGTTTCTTACAAATAAAGCACATAACAGAAAAATACATAAATGTTACCGGGAAGGTAAATAACATAATCATCTATGAAGCAAAAAAGCTAGTCAAAACCCCACACTAGTCTTCCAGAATTCTTTTTATTTTCTTAAATTAAAACGGTGAATGGAAATTCTGTTCAATTGAATGATATTTTTTCCTGCATGACTTCCCTGTTACTAACTACTGTGTTATGTGCCAGTCTGAACAAAGGGACAAAAGATCAATATGATTGGACACAAGGGACTAAATTAATCTGTAGTGAATTTACTTTTAATTAAATAGAGTTACACCAGTGATAAATTTGAGTCAAGGTTTTCAAAAGCAGATCCTGGCTCTCTTCTGTCAAAATAAGGATAACAGACATAGGAGGGGTTGTACACACACAATCGCTATGATTAGGAAAGGTCGCATCGCCAGTGCCAACGCTGCTCCTGTCTCCTCTGCCTGCACCTGTATCCAGTCCAGTGGTTCTCAAACTTTTGTACTGGTGACCCCTTTCACATAGCAAGCCTCTTGAGTGTGACCCCCCCCCTAATAAATTGAAAACACTTTTTTATATATTTTACACCATTATAAATGCTGGAGGCAAAGCGGGGTTTGTGGTGGAGGCTGACAGCTCACGCCCTCCTCCCCATGTAATAACCTTGCGACCCCCTGAGGGGTCCCAACCCCCAGTTTGAGAACCCCTGATCCAGACAGAGAGCCTAACCATGAATGCCTCTACCCAGGTGTGGATTTGCAGAGTGTATGGCCTTCATTTCCCACTTTCAGAAAGCCAGGTTGGGGGGACTGTCCAGTGTGAAAGGTGTCTGCTGGTGGAATCTCAGGATGCAAGTGCGAGAGCCACAGGAGAAGGTGGCTAGGTTGAGAAGCATCCATGCACACGAAGAATTCATATGGAGATGTCCAAGGCTGAGGAAGCTATTCAGCTAGAGAGGACTGCTGTTACATCACCTGGGGAGGATGATATAGCGCTGTCACAGGAGGACACTGGCTGCTGGTTATTTCTGGCAGCAGGCTGTGCTCCATCCCTACTCCCAACCCGCCACCATAGTAATGAAGAACCATTATGCAGACATGGCAATGAGGAATTGCCCCCAAAGGTAGAGGAAGAGAAGCCATATATCGCCAAGGCTGGGAGGATTACAGCCACCACTCCCAGGAGGAAATGTAGGATAGTGGTGGTTGGTGACTCTCTTCTGAGTGGGACGGAGGCACGCATCTTTTGGCCTGACACGGCATCCTGGGAGGTATGCTGCCTGCCAGGAGCCTGTATCTGAGATGTTACGGAGGTATTGTTGAGGATTATCCAGCCCTCTGGCTTCTACTCCATGCTACTCATCCATGTGGACTTTAATGATACTGCAAGGTATGACCCTGAGTAAATCAGAAGTCACTACAGGGCTCTGGGAGTAAGGGTGGAAGGAGCTGGGGGTGCAGGCAGTGTCCTCTTTCATCCTTCTGGTCAAGACCCACGCAGAGACAGATGCATCCTGGAGGTGAATGCCTGGCTGCAAGGATGGTGTCACCAGGAGGGCTTCCTTGACCACAGGATGTTGTTCTGGGAAGGAGGACTGCTAAGCTTAGATGGGGTCCACCTGTCAAGGAAGAAAAGCATATTTGAAGACAGACTGGTTAACTTAGTGATGGCTTTAAACTAGGTTTGATGGGGGCAGGAGACAAAGGGTCGGAATTTGAGGGGAGCATGTACCGTTATAGCAAGGATAAGGGAGAGATGAGAGAATAGAGGGGGGAATCAATCAGTATCTTAGATGTCTGTATAATAATGTGAGAAATATGAGGAATAAAAAGGAAGAACTAGAAATGCAGTTAATAAACAACTGACATAGTTGCAGTGCTTAATTTGTTTTGAAAGAGATGCCGGAGCTCAAGCAATTAGGTAGGTGCCAGGGCTCAAGCAATGGGTGATGTCATGGTAGGGGTTTACTACAGACCATCTAACCAGGAAGAAGTGGTGGATGAGGCTTTGTATAAACAACTAACAAAATCATCCAAAGCACAGGACTTGGTGGTGATGGGGGACTTCAAATACCCAGACATTTGTTGGGAAAATAACACAGTAGGGCACAGGTAATCCAACAAGTTCTTGGAATGTATTGGAGACAATTTTTTTATTTCAGGAGGTAGAGAAAGCCACTAAGGAAGAGGCTGTTCTAGATTTGATTTTTGATAAATAGTGAGGAACTGGTTGAGAATTTGAAAGTGGAAGGCAGCTTGGATGAAAGTGATCATGAAATGGTAGAGTTCAAATGGTAGGAGGAAAAACAGCACAATAAAAATAATGGATTTCAAGATGGCAGATTCGAGCAAAATCAGGGGAAGCAAATCTAAGAGGGAAAATATTTCAAGAGAGTTGGCAGTTTTTCAAAGAGACATTATTAAGGGCACAAGAGCAAATTATCCCACTGCATAGGTAATATAGGAAGTACGGCAAGAGACCATATGGCTTAACCAAGAGATCTTCAATGATCTTCCACTCTCCTCCACACTGATTAGGCTTCAACTGACCGCCTTGGGAGGGGTTACAAGTGCTTTGGAAGATAGAATTAAAATTCAAAATGATCTGGATAAATGGTCTGAAGTAAATGGGATGAAATTCAATAAGGGCGAATGCAGAGTACTCCACTTAGAAAGGAACAATCAGTTGCACACATACAAAATGGGAAATGACTGCCTAGGAAGAAGTGCTGCAGAAAGGGATCTGTTTGTCATAGTGGATCACAAGCTAACAACCTTTTATGTACTTGATCTCAAAGGTCTAGAACAGATGACTTATGAGAGAAGATGGGGGGGGAACTGGATTTGTTTAGTCTGGAGAAGAGAAGACTGAGGGGGGGTCTAGTTCTGGTAGCTTGGATTTACTTCTAAGTGAACATGGCTGCTTCTCTTATATTATTTAGTACATGATAAAGGATTTCTAGGAGTTGACGTGTAAGGAAAGATTAAGGGAAGTGAATATGTATAGATTGGAAATAAACAGATTAAAATGTGACATAACTGTCTGTAAATATCTGAAAGATGTCAACATCAAAGGTGAAAGAAACTGTTCAAAGTAGTGCCAGTAGGGATAATTACGGTTTGAAATAGCATGAAGGAAAACTTCGATATTGCAGCCCTGATCTCGAGAGGTGATGAGCACCTTCTGTGTATTGACTTCTTGGTTTCAGGAATGTTGTTGTTCTTAATAGTAAGAAGAGTGAATATAAAGAACTGGCTACTGAATTCAGTTGAAGATTTTCCATCACAGGTAAGTGGAGAACATGGAGACCTGGGAGATGGGTCGGAAATAAGAGGGCGCGTGGGCTATAATGGCAGAGAGAAAGGAGGGTCCGGGCAAAACTGGGAGGCAAGATCAAATCAGTATCTTAGATGCCTATATACAAATGCAAGAAGTATGGGTAATAAGCGGGAAAAACGAAATGCTAATAAATAAATACAACTATGACATTGTTGGCATCACCGAAACTTGGTGGGATAATACACGTGATTGGAATGTTGGTATGGATGGGTCATCTTGCTTGGGAAGGATAGACAGGGGGGAAAGGGAGGAGATGTTGCCTTATATATTAAAAATGTACACTCTTGGACTAAGGTGGAGATGGACATAGGAGATGGAAGCGTTGAGAGTCTCAGGGTTAGGCTAAAAGGGGTAAAAAACAAGGATGATGTCATGCTAGGAGTCTACTACAGGTCTAACCAGGTGGAAGAGGTGGATGAGGCTTTTTTTAAACAACTAACAAAATTATCCAAAGCCCAAGATTTGGTGGTGATGGGGGACTTCAACTATCCAGATATACGTTGGGAAAATAACACAGCAGGGCACAGACTATCCAATAAGTTCTTTTGATTACATTGCAGACAAGTTTTTATTTCAGAAGGTTGAAAAAGCTACTGGGGGGAAGCTGTTCTAGATTTGATTTTAACAAATAGGGAGGAACTCATTGAGAATTTGAAAGTGGAAGGCAGCTTGGGTGAAAGTGATAATGAAATCATAGAGTTCACAATTCTAAGGAAGGGAGTACAGCAAAATAGAGACAATGGATTTCAGGAAGGCGGATTTTGGTAAGCTCAGAGAGCTGATAGGTAAGGTCCCATGGGAATCAAGACTGAGGGGAAAAACAACTGAGGGGAGTTGGCAGTTTTTCAAAGGGACAGTATTAAGGGCCCAAAAGCAAGCTATTCTGCTGGGTAGAAAAGCTATAAAATGTGGCAAAAGACCACCTTGGCTTACCCACGATATCTTGCATGATCTAAAAAATAAAAAGAAGTCTCATAAAAAATGGAAACTCGGACACATTACAAAGGATGAATGAATATAGGCAATCAATACAGGAATGCAGGGGCAAGATTAGAAAGGCAAAGGCACAAAATGAGCACAAATGAGCTACAGGAATAAAGGGAAACAAGAAGACTTTTTATCAATAAATTAGAAGTAAGAGGAAGACCAAGGACAGGGTAGGGCCACTGCTCAGTGAGGAGGGAGAAACAGTAATAGGAAACTTGGAAATGACAGAGATGCTTAATGACCTCTTTGTGTCGGTCTTCTCCGAGAAGTCTGAAGGAATGCCTAACATAGTGAATGCTAATGGGAAGGGGGTAGGTTTAGAAGATAAAATAAAAAAAGAACAAGTTAAAAATCACTTAGAAAAGTTAGATGCCTGCAAGTCACCAGGGCCTGATGAAATGCATCCTAGAATACTCAAGCTAATAGAGGAGATATCTGAGCCACTAGCTATTATCTTTGGAAAATCATGGGAGACAGGAAAAGGGCAAATATAGTGCCCATCTATAAAAAGGGAAATAAAAACAACCCAGGAAATCATCTGCAAAGGTGGGAGGGATAGCTCGGTGGTTTGGGCATTGGCCTGCTAAACCCAGGGTTGTGAATTCAATCCTTGAGGGGGGCCACTTAGGGATCTGGGGCAAAATCAGTACTTGGTCCTGCTAGTGAAGGCAGGGGCTGGACTCGATGACCTTTCAAGGTCCCTTCCATTTCTAGGAGATAGGATATCTCCATTAATTTAAAATTTTAAATTTATTTATTTAAACACTTGAAAGGTGGTAAGGTAATAGGGAATAGCCAGCCTTTTTTGGTGGTTCAGGTTCTGTAGTTTCCGCATTGGAGTGTTGCTCTTTTAAGACTTCTGAAAGCATGCTCCACACCTCGTCCCTCTCAGATTTTGGATGACACTTCAGAATCTTAAACCTTAGCTCAAGTGTTGTAGTTATTATTAGAAATCTCATATTGGTACCTTCTTTGCATTTTGTCAAATCTGCTGTGAAAGTGTTATTAAAACAAACATGTGCTGGGTGGTCACCATCCGAGACTGCTATAACATGAAATATAAGGCAGAATGCAAGTAAAACAGAACAAGAGACATACAATTCTCTTCCAAGGAGTTCAGTCACAAATTTAATTAATGCATTATTTTTTTAACGGGCATCATCAGCATGGAAGCATGTCATCTGGAATGGCGGCCAAAGCATGAAGGGGCATACGAATGTTTAGCATATCTGGCATGTAAATACCTTACAATGCTGGCTACAAAAGTGCCATGTGAACACCTGTTCTCACTTTCAGGAGATGTAAATAAGAAGCAGGCAGCAGTATTTTCCATGAATGTAAACAAACTTGTTTGTCTTAGTGATTGGCTGAACAAGAAGTAAGACTGGGTGGACTTGTAGGCTCTAAAGTTTTACATTGTTTTGTTTTTGAGTGCAGTTATGCAACAAAAAAAATCTACATTTGTAAGTTACACTCTCACGATAAAGAGATTACACTACAGTACTTTGTAAGAGGTGAATTGAAAAATATTTCTTTTGTTTATCATTTTTACACTGCAAATATTTGTAATAAAAATATGTGAGCACTGCACACTTTGTATTCTGTGTTGTAATAGAAATAAATATATTTGAAAATATAGAAAAACATCCAAAAATATTTAATAAACAATAGAATACCAATTGAAATTTAACAGTGCGATTAATCACGATGAACATTTTTTGTTAATTGCGTGAGTTAACTGTGATTAATTGACAGCCCTACTTAAAATATAAATTCACATTTAAACTGGTTTCTTTACCAAAAAGTTTTATTCCTTTCTCATTTGTTATTTAAGGAACTCTGAGATCATTACAGTTATCAGATTGTTTGTGGCTTCAGTTTCAAAGAAAGATAGTCTCTCTGAGTCAGCTTCCTAACTTGGACTTTGCATCACAGTATGATCAATTGTCCTTTTGTGTCTGTGGTTATGTCACAAGGTACTTTTCTTTCACTCCATCCAATGGAATGGAGTTAGCAAGCCTATAAATGTTGGTTGCCACTGTGGAGAAAGGCAAACTGGTAGCTGAGGTAGGCCTGTGTTGTTAGAGTATTCTAGCTCCTTCCTACCCAGCATGAAAAAGGGAGTTTGATATATTCCTTGGAATTGTAAGTGAATTGAAACTTTGACTAAGGGATGCTTAAACGGGTTGAACCTGAATACTATAGATATATTTCTGTTAATCTCAGTTCCTTGATACAGACCCTTACAACTGACTGATCTTAAGAATCAGGCTTAGACTATTGTTTTGGGGGAGGGCATTGTCTCTGTCACAGGGTGGGTGATCCCTTTAAGGGGAGATGGGCCTCAATTGACCTCTGAGAAACTTCCCTCATCACCCTAAGTGGAGAGAATAAGTAGTAATGAGTAAGACTACATTTATGTCATGGAGGTCATGGAAGTTACGGAATCCGTGACTTCCAGAGACCTCTGTGACATTCTCTGCTTCAGCCCCAGGGGCTGTGGGACTTTGGAGCTGGCAGCCAGTGGGGCCCTGGCAGGCGACAGATCTCCCTGCAAGGTTCTAGCGATAGGTGACAGACTCCTGAGAGGGCCCGCCCAGCAATGGGCGACAACCTTGCGTGGGGGGAAGAGGGACGCCTCGGGAGAGTGGCTGGGGAGGTCCCATTTTCTCTTCATGAAATATGGTCACCCTGCAGCTCCCAGCTGCTGTGGGTGAAGGTGGGCCGCCCTGCAACTTCCAGCTGTCCTGGGCAGAGGGGAAACCCCACAGCTCCCAGCCACAGGAAGAGGAATCCATGGAGCCGCAGCAGCAAAAGTCACAGACAGGTCACGGCTTCTGTGAGTTTTTGTTTATTGCCCATGGGCTGTCCATGACTTTTACTAAAAATAACCATGACAAAATCTTAGTCTTATTAATGAGTGATGTCATGTGGCTAAAATGAGATCTCTGTCTGTAAATAAGAGGAGAGGTCTGGAGAAGCATGGGGGGAAACAGCTATAGCAGTGGAATTAGCACCTGTAGAGGATCCTAGAACAAGGGCCAGGCCCAGAGACACATCCCTGGACCAGTGTTCCTGAAGAGGAATGGGGGACTGAAGTGGATCCCAAGAGAGATGGAAGGCTCAAGCTCAGAGTGGGCAGAGATTTCAGAAGTGTCTGATTTGTTTGCAGTTTTGAGTTCTACTGAGGGACTCCATGGAGAAGCCCTGGGACCAGCTACTCTGCAAAGAAGAGTGTGATTAAAGAAGAGACGGGGAGGAGAAAGGCAAGGCCAAAGAGGACTTCTGTTTTGAGAGTATTTAACCTGGAAAGACTTCGCTGTTGGCTCAGGTAGAACTGGGTGAGGGGAATCTGAAGAGGCCATCTGGGAAAAGGCAGTTTAGGGCCTGAGCAGTTACAACTGCACTTCAGTGCCCTGAAAGGGTATTGAATTCAGAGAAAGAACCAGCTAGAGGGCCGAGCCATGGGAATCCCTGAGACAGACAGACAATCCTGGGACAGTGACACTGCAATTATCTCTTTCGATTTCGCCCAGACAGTAGGGGGATCTCAGGAGGCAGCGGATTGTTACATTCTCAATGAAGTGTTCTATTTTAAGAAGGATGATTAGTTTTTTACCAGAGATGAGCAGGGCAGTTTTCATTTGGACCAAGGCTTAGTCTAGGATTTTGGGTTTAGGTCACAGGCTAGAGGTTGAATCCAGGGTCAGATTTGATAGCACAGAAATACTGGTTGCTGTTCTTGCAATATTAAACCCAAAGGAGGGGTGAGTTTGTAGAAGACTTTTAGATTGTGTCAGTTTGGGACAGTTTTGGATATAGACATTAGTTTATAATTCATATGAATTTTATTTAACTCTGTACATGTGCTCAGATAGGCAATGTTGTGTATTTGGCCTGAGTGGTTAATCAGTATTGGTGGCTTTGTAGAGTTATTTCTGTCAGGATGAGATATTGGGGAAAGGAATCAGGTAAATTTTTGATGTAATCTTCATTGTTTACAAAAAATGCACACGAAGTCCTGTTTCCCTGAACCCCACAGAAACATATAAACAGTAGGCATTTTCTTTGCTCAAACATCCCTAAATCTGCCACTCCACTGACCTCTGTGCCCAAGAAGCTCTGTCTCTGCTTCCTCGAGGGGTCATGCTCACAGCTACGTCTCTTGGCATTTTGCCTACAATTATTATTCTAGCCCCGGTTAATCTAATCAGCCTGGGTTAGCCCCATTTGAGCCATGAAATTTAGTCCCTCAGGTAATAGCCTTCACTGTCTGAAGCCGTTTAACTAAAGGGGTTTCATGGGTCATTCAATTGAGTTTGAGAGTACCTGGCACACATATTGGCTTTAACATGGTCTGTATAGTCTTTGTTTCAGCATAACAGGGATATTTTAAGTAAATAAAAATATTAAAACACAGAATATTCTCTGCATGATATTTTGTTGTTTCCTGTGCATAGCAAAAGAGAAATTCCGAAGCAATGTAGAAAATTTTCTGATATGGTTTATTTGCAGTTTAAATGTATATAAGTAACACAACTGTGAAATAGTATGCTTACTCCCTGTGACTTTAGAAAGGAAAAGGTCTGTTCTAAACAACTGCTGAGTTACCAATGTTATTTAATCTCTCTTGAGTCTGTAGACGTATAAAAAGAATATCTGAATTTCTGTCAGTGGAGGAGGCTAGAAGAAAGCTTTGACGGTAATGAAAAATAGTAATTCCAATATATTTAAATGTAATGACAAGTTGTAAACAAAGTAGTGTTGCCAACTCTTATGATTTCTTCTCCAGTGATGAGATTTTTTTGACTGGGACTGGAGTGATGAGAGGTGGGGGCAAGAGGGAGCTAAAGAGTCCAACAGCTCAGGGTAGCTCCCCTTCTGTGAGCGATGGGGGCAGGACAGCACCACTGCTCCTTTTCCACTCCCTGCAGCAGCACGTGGCCTGGGAAGGGGGTGAAGTACTCTGGAGCTGCCCCCACCAGTCTGGAAGGTGGGAAAGAGGATCCTGCTGCAACTTTTGCCCAAGTGTTTGAGAGGGAGGTGAAGAACCTCTTGAAGGAGCGGAGGTGAGGCTAAGGGTGGAGGTGGACTGAACTAAGGGGAAGGACTGAGAGGTGGGGGCTGAACTGATGGGACTGAATGAATTACTGGGCAGGGAATAGGCAGATGTGGGGGTGAGAGATCCTTCAGCCTGGCCCACAATCAGCTTACTCAGTAAATTTGGGAGAATGGGCAACTCTAATTGTCACACACTGACATACTGAGGATGGGCAGGGGAGTTTAAACATACAAAAGACCAAAGCCCCCCAAAAAGTCTTATGATTTCTGGGCCAATTTCATGATTTTTGATCTCTGAAGTTTGGCAATACTGGAATTGTCTAATGAACATACAGTACCTCAGCACCTGAGAAACTGAAAAAATTAAGAGGAAAAGTACTTTATATACAAATATTGCAGGATCAGGGCCTTTACTTGTAATTTGTCCTATTTGCAAACATATACAAGGAACTGACCGCTCTGAGAGTAAAATTGAAACTGTTTGTAGGTCTTCAATACTAACACTTCTTGTCATGCTACTCAGACTGCGATTATTACTTGCAAGGCCCTTAACAGTCAATCCCTACATCTCTCATTTGCTGTAGAGATGTTGACTCTGGCTACCAATCAGCCCATGATAGCAGCCTCAATCATCTACTTGTTAAATTTTCAAACAAGCATCTTCCTGCTCTCTCCCATGCTGTCCCTCATGCTTGGGAGGAGCGCCCCATAAACATCCACAAAGCTACCTCATTATCCACCTTCAAAACCCTCCTCAGAACTCTCCTTTGCTGTGATGTCTCCAAAAATAACAACTGTGGTTAGGCTGCTGGTGTACCGAGACCACTGCCTGTTGTGCTGACCACTAGAGTCTCATTGTTTCCTTATGCTCATGAGTCTATCTGTCTCGCCATCTGTTGTGTCTTGGCTTATTCTGTAAGCTCTTTGGGATAGGAACATCTTTGTTCTGTGTTTGTACAGTGCCTAGCACAATCGGGTCCTGGTTCTATAGCTGAGCAAATAATTGAACCAAACAAATTAATTAATTAAAATTAATTTGACCTGAAATTAATTTTCAGGTCTTCATTTTGTCATGATTTTGGATGTTTTTTTTTTTTACCATTTTAAAAATAATGCAAAAAAATGCCTATATTTTGAAACAAAACATCATTTTAAATAAAAATCACATCTGTCGATGACAGAATACACCGGGCCAGTGATAGAATTAGGCCATACAATCCTCAGTTCTGCTGTTGGTTGTGATGCAAGAAAGTTTTAAAAGACTGTAAATAATATGATGTGGCCGTTTCACACTGAATAGTTTGTCCAGCATGCAGACTACTTTACTGAGCCATTTGTTTTGATTATTATTTTGGGGGATAATAAAGATAACACAGACATATGCAAATTTTAAGTAATCTGTTATATACTGGTAAATTTAAGCTATACATTCTAGAGTAATTTATGCAAGATTGACTACTAATTGCAATATTCGGGCTACATTTCTTAACATATATAACTTGAAGAAAATCTAAAGCATATTAACAATGGACATAGAACTTTGTACGTCAAATTCTCCTTATAAATTCTTGAGTGTGCATGCTACTTCCATGGAATTCAAGGGGATTTGTATGTATGGTTCAGAGAATAGTTAACCCTCCTGAAATGAGAGGTAGCACTTCTATATGTCTCCACATCCTTAGTGACTGATTCATGTCTCGTTGATTTCAGTGGGAACAGGACTATGCCTCGGTGTGTAATTAACATAAAGCTATGTATATATGACAATGGAACACGGAAAAATAAGAGACAATTGAGGATATGCATTTGGTGCTCATCACCATAGGGTCTGAGCACCTGTATTGTATCTGAGTGCATCTTAAATGGTTGTAACATGCTGACAGTTGGGGCCTTCAGGAAGCATTCATTGGTTTGTCCACCTGGAAGGGAGAGTGTGTGTGGGGGGGAGAAGATTATCAAGAATGAATTTGTGATACTTGACTTTGATGGGTATTTTAGCAGTCTTATAATTTAATAAAGTAAATTGAACTAATTTTGTTACACTGGAAAAAATTGCATTTATACTATTCCCTTAGGCAACAATTAAAAATGTTTACTAGTCTATAACTATAAAAATGACCTCAAACATGATTAAACCAAGACCACTTAAAACTGTTCTGTTTTATTAGAGGCTAGATGTTCATAAACAGATATTTCCTTGTGATGTTACAGTATATGTCTGTTCTCATGGTAACCTGATTGCACATTGTTGTTGTTAACACACTTTTCCTTACAATAGGTATAAACCAAGTTTTATCATAGTTTAGAGAGCAGCAAAACTGAATTGAGATAAATGATTTAGCTGGGCTTTTTCATTACCCTACATGTAAAGATAGAGCTGTATATGATGGAGAATCGATGTCAATAAATATTCAAACAGATGATCAAATATTAACAATGTAAAACTGTTGTTTAAAACTCAAAGTAATGGCATTTTGCAGTGTTCCCTTTTGGGTACAAATGCAAGAGAAATATGTTTTATGTTCAAGGTATCTGTACTCTTTAAAGCTGTGAGCCACAGAACCTCCCGGGATATTGTATTCCAGTTGCATCATGTTGTCCATAAACTATTAAAGCCTTTTCTCATTATGAATGAAGTTCACCTCTGTGCAGTAGACCAGCACAAGGCCTACTGCACATACATTAGTCCCAAGTAAGAGGGAATTAAATGATACGCAGGGCATGTGCCAGCTCTCAGCACAGAGATGATATTCCCCATCTCAGTATAAAACGACTTCAGGTCTAGAGATCTGCTATCACACAAAGAACGCTAATACATGTACAGGAACCCAATGACATGATTTCTTTGGCCACGATTTCTGCACATTGGTGACACTGTTAACACTTTGCATGAGGGAACAGACTCAAACATTTTGTACTATTGAACAAGATGTCTATTAAAGCTAGTTTACAAAATGTATTATTTGACCATTTTTTCACATTTGAATACCGGTTGCTTTTGATTCTCTATTACATATGATAATTGCTTTCCTTGTCCTGTAGAATAGTGTCTAACAAAATCACTACAATAAACTCCCATTTATCCAAATGGCCTGGGGGACATCAACAAGTTTCAGATATCCAGGCATTCCAATGAACAGCACTGATTAACTAAGGTAGGGCTACATGGGGGACACACTGATGGATTCAGATAACTAGGATTTTCAGATAAAAGGAATTGGGATAACTGGAATTATACTGTATTTACCTAAGTTATATCTGGCCACTTTATGTACTGGTATAAGACTTTGTCACACCATGTAAGCAACTGAACAGAATGTGCAATAGCACAATTACATAATATAATGGCACAAAAGAAACCATTGAGAAGAACCTCTGTGCCATCTCACCACAGCTTTCTTCAATGCCATCTGATTGAAAAGAAAAAATGTAGCTCCAGGAAATTCTGAAAAACAATGCATTTGGTTATAATTGGGTCACTTAAATATTTCAGTTAGAATGTTCTTTTTAGTTACTCAGTTACAGTCCTGAGTGGTTGCAGCTGTAGATACTTGAGGGGGAAATTCATTAATGAATTTTTAGCCCATAATTCTTCAGCATCCAGTATCTTCAGTAGCTATAGTCCAATCAAGTTGGGAAAACTTTTTCCTTAGTCATAGGCAATAAACATTTGTTAATTGTAGCCTAAAGCAATGAAATAAATATAATTTTTTCAAGTGTTGCAAAACAGATTACGTTAAGTGATTAGATTAAATGCATGCTTGCCAAGATATCCATCAGATGACAGTCTTACACATTTTTTTATCATCGTCTTTCTCCCAGTACAAATCAGTGAATACTGCATGTAGTCTTTTAGCTCTCTGCTTATCTGCAGCTCAGTTTGCTACCTGTGAACTGTCTGCTGTGAGAAGATAGAACTCCCTTATAGTTATGTGGATTACTTTCATGCAGGAACTTTTATTTCAGATTTTTATTAAAAACAAATAAAACATTAAACTAGCCAACAAACAACAAATTCAGAACCACAAGAATCAGTTGATTTCTCTCTGTCCCTTAAGATTTAGGGTACTGTCTGCACACAACCATTCTGTATGTTAAAGCTTGGTTCAGTTTCTCTCACATGCAAATCCCTAATTTGTTTTCAGTGTTTCACGTTTTTAAAAAAAAAGTAAGGATTTTTCTGCTCTTCTGTTGGCGTTTATGAAGTTACTTTCAACAGGAGAGAAACTGCCTACATACGCCTAAACCAGGGTAATAGTGTTCAACATATTCCTCACACCTCTGGCAGGTGGGTTCCAAAAGGGGACAGAGACATTGTCCTATCTTTTCCTCACCCTCTTTGGCATGGTGCACCCTTTGAGCGTATGAAGAGCGTGATCTGTTGAGGACTACAATTGTGGATGGTCCTTATGTGGGCTGCACAAATGAGTGTGTGGCTCTTTGTACCATTCCGCCTCACAGTCTGACCCTAGATTCCATTCATTTATCCTTGTGTAGTGCTATTGATAGCAGTGGAGTTACACAGGTGTAACTGAGAGCCTGCAGAATCATCATTACTGGTGGTGATCTGCTAGATGGAAAAGATTCTGCTTAACTCATAGAGCTCAGCTTGAGTTTACAGGGATGACAGCTGGGGGGGGAGGTGAGGAGAAACTGTACTTGTAAGTTAAACACACTTGTTATAACTATCTGTGATAGCAACCAAACCTGTAAGCTGTGGTACCATGTTTGCAAAGTCATTTTTAAAAAAGAACCAAACACTAAGGATTAAGTGAGTTTAATGTTCTTTTTTTAAAGCTCTCTAGGATGTTTGAATGAACGATGCTAAGACAGTGCAAAGACTTATCGTATTTGCTCAATAATTATTATATTATATTAATTATAATTAATGCTGTATTATTTGTGCTATTTTCTAGTCATCAGTGTACACTAGACAGTAACCCTTGAGCTGTTCCTACTTTGCATCTCACTAAGGTGCCTCTTTCATAGTGAATTAGATATAATTTGAACCACGTCATCAAAGCCCACAGTTTGGATGTCTTGTCAATGATCTCTTTTTTTATAAAGAGATCTTTTCATTTTATGTAATTTGTTAACTACACTAAACAAAGGTCAATAGAGCTAAACAACCATGTTGCTTACAGTGATCATAGATCTAATTTCCAATGCTGCTGTATTCATTTTCCATATATTGCTTACAAACACCCATCTACTAATGAGTTCCCTAGCTAACATGAGATAAAAAGAAGCTGAAGTTGAAGGTTGTCATTGGGATTGTTCTTTGGCTGTGCCTCTATAGATAATGAACAACTGCATAATAAAGGACACAGATGGGCCACATACTCAACATAATTAACACTCTGGTAAAATTTATTTCGTGATGATCTGTTGTGTGATGTGATTCTTTTCCACAATAACTTCATAACAAAATTGAAACGCCCTGGGATAAAAAGAAAACAGGTCATCAATCTAATTTATATACATGAGACATAGTTAGAAATTCACTGCGTATAAATAATAGCTTACCTAGTGGAAGATGTCTATGGTTGTTGAAGATTTGTTGTACAGCAGGACTTTTCAATATCATGCTTTCTTCCACGTTATTTCATAAAAAGCGGAAATGACCATGAAAAGAATTAAACAAAACTGGAAAAATAATACTAGTATGATGCACTAAAACATATCTGTTTGCATTATTATAGTTAATTAATTTGAAAATGAAAGATGCGTTTCCAGGAAAGACTGTTCATCAGCAAAATGGTGGATTCAGTAAGGCTTTGTCAAAGATTATATTCTGCCAATAGTTTTTGTTTGTTTGTTTGTTTGTTTTACCTTTCAAAGGCTTCTTTTAACTTTTTCTCATTTTTCTTTGTTGCTGTCTAAAACAAGGACTTATGCTCATGTATGTGTATGTTCCCCAAAACAAATCAGCCATTCCTACTGTTTGTAATAATAAATAGTGTAAAATTGCAATTAAGAGTTGCAAAACGTGTTGGTAGATTTAGAATGTAATTATGTTCACAGATTACCGCAAATAAAAAAAAAAAGTCAAATCAAACCACCATTGGAATCAATTACAATGACTGATATGAAAATGTAGCTGTTGAAAATATAGCCTGTTCCTTACACTCAATTCTACTTATTTCTCCTAAATCTCCTGATTAAAAAGTGTATTATGGTTGAAAACTGATTTTATTTCAAATTTTCAGGTATGTGAATTGGCATGACATCAGGCGTTGGGTTGACATTAGCAGCAAAACATTAGAGGAGGAACCCCATTTTTAAACACTTGATTATAACTTATAACAGGAGCCAATACAAATGTTTTGAGATTAGCAAAAGTTCCGTACGTAAAAGTGAATTACCATATAGTACTGTACAGTGCATAAAAGTGAATATTACAAAACAAAATTTAGCCACTGTTGAACAGATAACTATTTTCCCCACCTTTCTGGGTCCAGCCCCCTGGCATACAACCCGGAACTGTGGGGCCACTGAGTCCCTTAACTCTCCAGCCTGGGCGGTCTCTCTCAATGCTTTGCCAGTGAAAAGCAGCAAACTCCTCCAGGTGCTGTTATCACACAGCCACCGGCATACAGAGACGCAGCCAGTGAAGTTGCATGAATGCTCTCTAAGCCACTCATCAACTGTACAGAAGGAAATGCCAGCAAATTCCCCTCAGTTCCCAGCCTTGCACCCCAGAAATGTACCCTCTTACACTGTTCAAGACAAAGCTTGTTAATTAGTTTGCTGCTTCATAGTGGACATGCACCAGCCTTGTAATATGAGCAAATTCCCCAGACATTTTAGACACACTCACTGGTAAAGATAAAACATTAAAATAAGTTTCCCGACTACAGAAAGATAGATTATAAGTGGTAGGCATAAAGGTCAGAGATAGTTACCTAAGAAATAAAAAGTAAACACACATTCTAAATCCTAAATCGCCCCACTGCATGTTTCAGGCAGGTTACTGTTCTTAATACACAGGCTGAATTCCCTTCTCAGCCTGGGCCCAATCTCATCAGTTCAAAATCTCTGTCTTCCCAGTGTTCTTGCTGCCTTCAGAGTAGATGGGGGAAGTGATCTCATGATGCCACTGGCCCCTTTTTGTACTCTCAGTTCATGGGCCTGGAAAAATACTGGCCCAGGCATGTCCTGGTGAGCTTTGCTGAGTCACAAATCCCCATTGTGTGGGGCTTGCATAACTGTCTCTTATTGAATTGTAAATCTCTTGTTTATAGTTCCCCTGCTGGTCAATGGCTGGTGATGGTTGTTTAACACCAACCTGGGTACGGGTCACCTCCTTTGTTGCCACTGGTGAGCTAGCTGTGGGCGTTTCCTAAATTTACCACATATTTCAATAATAACCATATAGCAAAATCTCATAACTCCATATATAATGATGATCTGCATTTTTTCACAGAACAATGAGTTTTAGAAGATCATGACCTTTTATCTGATACCTTACAAGGCATTCTTTGCATAAAATATAACCATACACTAATATTGGGGTTACAGGGCATATTTTGAGGTACCATATGTCATGCTTACAAATATTTAATATGTATGGGCTGACTGAATTGTGGCTAGTTTTCTTCCATGAACATGTAAGTGACCATGCTCTCTAGCAGCCGCGATTCAATTTTGCATCTTTTAGTTTTTGCCATGACTTGTGCTTCTCTTTTTATACTTCCTCTAATTGGTTTTCCATTCCTGGAATCTCTTTTGGCTCATATGTGGTCTTTGTTATAAAACATGCAGCTGCTAATAATTCTTTACTTCTGTGCAAAAGCAGATGGAGTGGAACAAATGCATACTAGAATACTGTGGCTCTGAGCATTCTCATGCTCCAGGTACAGGACTCCAGTTGAGATACCAAATGGACAGTGGTATCCCAGAAAAGGGACTGGAGAACCAGTTCCAGGAGTGAGTCCCCCTTTGTTGTTGCCCTACACTGCCCATGCTGCTAGTTGCTCACTATTTCACACTTCTCTCTGTGGCCTCCCGGGGCAATAGCTCAGTGGTTTGAGCATTGGCCTGCTAAACCCAGGGTTGTCAGTTCAATCCTTGAGGGGGCTGCTTAGGGATCTGGAGCAAAATCAGTACTTGGTCCTGCTACTGAATGCAAAGTCCCTTCCAGTTCTAGGAGATAGGCTATCTCCATTAATCAAAAAAAAAAATAAAATACAGAGTGGAGAGTTAATGCTCTCAAAGTAAAGTAGGAGAGTTGAAACACAATAATCTATTAATAAGGGTTGTGTGGATTTTGTAATTGGATGAGCAGGGCAGGTGCATCAAGCTATTCAGTGATAGCAATGTTTGAAATTAAGTGAATATTAGAGCAAATTCTGCAAAACTGGAATTATTTTTTATGAATAATCTGGCCAAATATGCATTTCAGAAGTGTGCAGGTATTTATTTAAGTTCCGGTGTGTGTGTGTGTGTGAATATAAATTCTGTGGGAAAAGACTAAGAATTTGCTAGTTTTGGGGGGGTTGTTTAACTTTCTTTTTAATTCATTTAAAAATCTAACAACATTATATATCATGCTGGATATGCCAATACATCAAAATATGTTATAAAAACATTATAGATATAAAACTTCTTTAAGAAAAATATGGTTTTTATCATTTGTGTGCAGTTGGTAGAATTTACATATGCAAACCCCCCATTACCTGTGTGGGCATATGATCATGACGATATACTCTCGCAAGTGACACACCAACGGGAACATGTTAAAAATATGGTCTGTAAAATGTTACATAGAAATAGTAATAACAATACTTAGCATTTATTTAGCATATTCTATCTTCAAGGTGCTTACAAATGTGAATTGATTAATCCTCACATCTAGTAGTTAATGTAAACATTTTTAGGCAATGTATTATCTTCATTTTACCTCTGGGGGATTTAAGACAAAGGGCAGTTAAATGACCTGCCACATTCTGTGTCAGTGCAAAACATGGGAGTTCTTGGCTCCCAAAGAAGGTTGTGTTCCTTGGATGGCAAGATGACTAATTGGTGTCTAGTTCTGCATTGCAGATGGTCTGCTCCCTGAAAATATAAACAAAGTCTCTTTTATGCTGAGATGGGAGTAAACAAGAACTTTTAAACCCTCAAGATTTGGTACTATTCATTTCAATCCTGTAGAGGCAGCTTAATATTGTTACATTAATGTTTGTCACTTTCTAATTTCGAATCTAAATAATTGGTCATTAAACCACATTACTATTTTATCTACAAATTTGGAAACAACAGTCACCACATAAACAATCATTGTAACTGAAGTACACTCCTTTGAGGTCAATATAAAGCAATAATATAAGCATGATTGGCAGCATGAGAGATTTTTTTTTTCCTCACAGTATTTTTCTGGACCTTTAAAACCCATGTATACATTAACAGTTATGACCCAAACTCTGAGTGCTATCTGCCCCTCTGGTAGCTGATATTTGTGGGACAACGACAATGTTTAGTGCAGTTTGTTCTTTTGTTTAGTGTCCACTTCTCCGGCAGCTACATATTTCAGTTACAGAGATCAAAACAGAAATGAGCAAAAACAACTAAGAACAAAACTCAGTCAAGTGCTAAACAAAATAAATGGGTCTTGTATTGTGCCTAAATTGCCTGCTAGATGGGTTGCCAAATTTAAATACATAACGTAATTGGAAGAGAGAGAAGGAGCTATCTGCTTATTCCACACTGCTATCCCCATTCCCAAAGGAGCTGCATGCCTGTGTATGTGTAGCCCTATTACAGCTGTACTTAACTCCTGATGAACGACCACATTTACTTTACTGATATAAAGCCCAGATATTTGGGGTCTATACAGGGCTGGGTTATGGATTAGGCACTATAGGCTTAGGGCCCAACATTGAGGAGTCATGTGATAATATCAGAATTTATGGTTTAATTTTTGATAGCCCTCATGGTTGCAAAAGAAAACTTTTAAAATGTGAACCAAGAATCTGTAGACAGCCAGAAACAATAGCTCTGACCGGTATGAACTGGCATCTCAATGGGATGTTAATTCCAGAGCTCACTGTGCTGGGCTGCCCTGCCAACACCATTTCAAGGGAAAAGAGTCTGTATAAGAAGCATGCAATCAAAAATTTAAAAAAAAGTATCACGTTAATATGGAGAAAAATAAATAGTTATTCTCTGAGCTCTCAGAAATTAATTTCTAGGTTTGAGCTCTGCCTAATCTATCTGTCATTTTGGTGTACCTGTCACAGTGGTAAATCTATATGCTGGTACCAAGTTAGGTTCTGATCTGCAATCTTGTTTGCACATGACTCCCATTGGAGAAGAGCAGGCTGCAAAATTTGATTGATTGTTTTTATTCAAAAATGCTTGTGAAATTTTTGTTTTCTGTTCACTGATGAGCTATAGATTTAAATTTATTAAATGACAAAAGTAAAAATTTAATGAAAAACAGAACTGAGGTTGTTCCGATATTTTGTGACATCCCCCCCCCCCCGCCCATTTTCTGACCACCTCTATATTGGCAACGACCGTAATTTTGATTCAAGAGAATTATTTGATTGGGGATATGCAAAATGTGCAGGTAAGTGTCAAAAAAGGCCTATGTAGCAATCTTTCTGATACAGGAACATACCTCCAAAATAGCTAGTCAATGATTTCAGAGTTTAATTAGCACTGGTGTGTTAAATGCATGAAAAAAGTATAACATATGTTTATATGACATATTACAAATCAAGATTCTATACAATCAAAATCAGGTTAGATTTGATTTATGTAATTTTATTTCTTAATAATTTATCAAGGCTTTTGTTTCCTTTTTTGTTGCAGGGATGACATGTCAAGCCCGAACTTCGTATACCGAAGATGAAGTTCTCTGGGGTCACCGTTTTTTCCCTGTGATTTCCTTAGAGGAAGGATTTTTTAAAGTAGACTATTCCCAGTTCCATGCAACATTTGAAGTCCCTACTACGCCCTACAGTGTGAAAGAACAGGAAGAAATGCTTCTTATATCTTCCCCTTTAATAGGACCAGCTGTAAGTAACAGTAAAGAAAGGAATAATTCTGTAGAATGTCTAGATGGTCTAGATGACATTAGTACAAAGATACCCTCAAAACTGCAGAAAATGACTGGAAGGGAAGACTTTCCCAAAAAACTACTAAGGATGAGTTCTACAACCTCTGAAAAGGCCTACAGCATTGGGGATTTACCTATGAAACTTCAGCGAATAAGCTCAGTTCCTGGCAACTCAGAAGAGAAACTGGTATCTAAAACTACAAAGATGATGTCAGATCCTATGAGTCAGTCTGTGGCTGATTTGCCACCAAAGCTTCAAAAATTGTCAGGAGGAGGAGCTAGAATGGAGGGAAAACTTCCACCCAAATTGAGGAAAATGAATTCTGATCGCTTTACATAACAAGAATAGACATTTAGATATTATTTAAAGTTTGAATTATTAGTCAATCCAATTTGGGCAGGAAAGCAAACTCTCTGAAAAGAGTATAGTAGCTAAAAGGTGAAAGTTTCCTAAGCACTACATGCAAACTGGGACAGCAGTGTTCTTCCCAGATAATGATGTACTGTAAGTATAATGTTCTGATTAAAAGACCTGAAGTCCTGACTGAGGTCATAGGAGAGCAAATATTAATTGGCATGTAGTATCACAACAAGCATGCAATAATAGTGTGCAATTTTTGCATATAGTTTTCTGGCATGATTCTTACTATATTTATATTGTATATTCTGAAAATATGTAAAGGGGGGTGTTATTCTCTCCTATATTTCTTAAGGGGTAAGTAGTAGGTAAAACATGCGTAGGAAACTTTCAGGGCAAGTTATAATTTAATTTAAAGTGTATTTATTTTTTCTGATGTAGATTGTGATGTTTTGTTCAAACAAAGTAGTTATGGTGCATGTTTTCTTTCTTAAAATAAGGCTATAAGCATTAGTCAATTCCAAACACCAAATTTCTTAGCCTTAAATTATTTGCCATTTTATAATTTGCTTTAATAATTTCTTTGTTTTTTTTCCTGCCATTACAATGCTGGGAGAATTTAAAGTGTACTTCATAAGAGGTGTTAGCAAAAAATTGTACTATTTAGGGCTGGGCAAAATATCTCAAACAGAGTTTGCGTTTTAAGTACAAAATTTTAAATAAAATCATGAGATCATTTTGTTTCATGACTAATAATATTAATGTAACAAAACATTCAAAATGGGCACATTTGCTTGATTTTCTAATGTAAGTAGTATCAATCTGATAGGAAAATGTAAAATCAACTACTTAGACTTTCTGGGTGAAATTTTGTCCCAATTACATCAAAGGCGAAATACTGATTAGCTTCAATGGGGCTGGGTTTTCACCCTCCACATTTAGGACCCAGTCATGCAAACTGTTACTTGTGCATCAATGGGACTACTTGTCTGATCAGGGACTACTCACTTGAGTAAGAGTCTGCAGGATCTTTTGCTTTAGTTTTCCAACCAAATTGGAATCTCACAATCAGAATTATTTTTCTGAATTTTCAAAAATTGCTAAATCCTTTACTGAAACACCAAAACATGTTAATGCTCTCATATTGTCCACTAAGTCCATCTAGGCAACTTTTCCCTCTCTTTTAGGGGAATTTTTCCCTCTTGCGTTCTATATGGTGATAATATTTTAAAGTGATAAAAATACATTTAGATGTGTTTTGAAGTGCAAAAGGCCAATTCTTCATAAATGTATTTTTGAACTTGTTTTATTTTTCATTTCACTTCGTTCTAAATTCTCTTGGCAGAGATGAGCCAGCCTGGTAGGCATAGTATAGGTACCTCCAGCCAACCATGGGTAGGTAGCATTTTGGTACCTATCCTCTACTTGGAGTTGTCCCAGTTCTTCCACTAAAAGTTGAACTTCTATATAGTGTACATCACAGCATCTGAAAACACTCATTCGTTGATGCTATATCATTACTAGAAGTGGTGCTTTGGCACAGTTCCTGCATCTGGTTTGGAGTTTCAGGAATAGGTCTGGCTTTCTGGGTATCTTCAGGCAGCGAGTATTTCTATCTTGGCTCATCTCTATTCTGTTCATAAAAGGGTCAGTGTGATTAATTTGACCATAAATGTGTAGCTGGTACACTTTTGGAAACAGGGTAATTAAATAAGACAACAGCAAAAATAATACACCTCTACCCCAATATAATGCTGTCCTCAGGAACCAAAAAATCTTACCGCGTTATAGGTGAAACCGCGTTATATTGAACTGGCTTTGATCCACCGGAGTGTGAAGCCCCACCCCGCCAGAGCACTGCTTTACCGCGTTATATCCGAATTTGTGTTATAGCGGGTCACGTTATATTGGGGTAGAGGTGTAGTAATAATTACTACTAATCCTGATCTCAAAGTTTGGGATGTAATTTTTATGTAATTATCCAAAAGTACGGTAGTTCAGGACCGCAGTGAACAAGAATCTTTTTACTTTTAGAACATACACTGTTATGGTGTTAACTGTGTGGTGTTAACTGATTTCAATCATGTATTGGCAGTTCTGACTCAAAGGGCTTTGGACCATCTTAAGTGAGAGAGTGCACATTTGTAGGACTGTATAAAGAAGTAATAATAATAGTAGATCTACCAATATCTAGAAAAAATATTTTTTTATTTTATTTTGTAATTGGTTGCAAGGAATGAAAAATAGGGAACCTACACTGCTAGGTACTCAGCACTGTTCACCATCTGCCAATTGTGTACTTATGGATTTCACATTTACTTACCAAGTTTTTCAGAGTTTATAATGATCTGTGATCTACATTGCATGCTTGTTAGACCTTTGGCTAAACTGTCAGCCCTTTGCACATTATTTGGGGTGTGTAGTAGTACCATGCTGTAAATGCCTGGTGAGCAAAATTGTGATGTGTTAAAAGATTAATTCTGACAGCTTAGTTGTCCCCTTGTTGTTGATACTTTACGACAGGCTTTCTTACAAAATATATTTGACATCTGTGCCATAAAAGTCTGAAAATGTCCTGTCAAAGCAATTTTTGGCACCTCTTATTCCATTGTGTAAGTTTCTGCAGTGTGGAAGTTGGGCTTTTTAAAAAAAAATCTTACCCTTAAGATATTAACTTTAGCATTTGCTTTTGGGAAACGTGAGAAAAAGTTTGTGCCAGAATATCAAGTATATTTTAAAAAAGTAAATAAATTATGCTAGTGGAACCTGAATACAAATGGTATGAGAATTAGAATTATTGATAAAGTGCAAGTGAACCACAAATTACTTAGGTCGTGTCTACATGACAGTTTGATTGGCGTGCAGCTGCAGACTTTTGAATACACTTGGGCACACGCACACTTGTGGTGAGTATGCACAGTGCCAACACAAGCACCCAAGTATAAAATGGGGTGCACCAGAGGTAGGTATCCCAGTATGCTCCATGGCACCATCTGGTGCAATGCCTTGTGGGATATTTTTACTGGGCTTTGTGAAATACCAGGGATTTCTGGGAACTAGGGGTCAATTTTCCACCATGCCACTGTCTTCGTCCTGTAGTGCTTGCCCCAATCCCATAATTTTTGCACCATTTTTAAAAACTTCCACAGTCCTGCAAACTGCTTTCCCGTCTCTGCCATCTCTGGCAAAAGCCTGGACCCTGCACAGCTCAGCACAATTCTCATGAGCTTTGCTAATACAAGATGAACGATTCTCCAGTATTTGCAGAACTTGAATGAGTACTACAATTGGTCATGTAGTGAGGAAGATGCAGAGATGTTGAAGCACAATAACTGGATACAGATAGACATAGCTGGGGGAGGGAGGGAGATCCAGAGCAACTCCACATGGTGAATCTCTGTGTCTGGGCCTGAGAAACTAGCACTGATTGGTGAGATTGCATCGTAATGCAGGTTTAGGATGACGAGCAGTGGCTGCAGAACTTTTGGATGCAAAAGGCCATGTTCCTGGATCTTTGTGGCAAGCTCACTCCAGCCCTCCAGTGCAGACACACCAAAATAAGAGCTGAATTGACAGTGGAGAAGCAAGTGGCAATTGCATTCTGGAAACTTGCAATACCAGATTGCTATCAATCATTGGCAATCATGTTGCAGTTGGAAAATCCACAGGGGGAGCCACGGTCATCCAAATGTGTAAGGCCATTAAGTGTGTCCTGCTGCACAGGACTGTGACTTGGCAATGTGCAGGAAATAGTGGCTGGACTTTCAGCAATTGGGTTTCCAAACAGTGGTGGGGTGACGGACAGTATATCTTGCCAGTGAATACATCAACAGAAAGGTATACTTTTAAGTGTGGCTGATCCTGTGGTTTTCATAGGTCAGTGTATGTGTAGCTATGGTTCTCCTGGTTTTCCCCCAGTGTGGAGTAGCAGCAGTAAAGATGTATACCATATTGCCACTTGTTATGTGGGGGCGGGTGGGTATCAGACCATGGTGTTTTCCAAGGACTGGAAAAGCTACTGAGTCTGAGGTCTCTGGGCATATAGGTAGGTAATGCTCTGTAACATCTAAGTTTGTTGTCAGAGCAAACCCATCATGTCCTGATGCATTTCCCAGTATGCCTTTTGGTCCTTTTCCTTCTCCTGCAGCAACCGCTTTCTCCATTCTTGGTCTTTCTCCATTGTCACGGTCATATGGCTTCTCCAAGCCCTGTGTTTTCAGTCTGAGTTTGTAGAGGATTGGAAGATCTCGCAGAACATATTCTCCCTAGTCCGCTACTTTCTCCTCCTGATCAGGATCAAATATTCAGCAGATCTGGAGGGGGGCACCTCTCGAGACTACCAGGTCAGAGGTTGCTGATTAAAACAGACCGATATTGCATTAGATTTATAACCACAATGGAAAGGGAATGATAAGTCTAAAATCTCTCATATGTTATTCTCTGTAATAAGAAATGCTAGTTGTCACTTAAGTTTTGGAGCGTCTCGCTACAGTACCGCTCTGCAGCTCAAGCCATTGTGAGTAGAGGTGTGGGGTTATTCTTTTGCATGGAAGGTTTAAATGCTAGGTGCCCCTGGGTGTGGGTATAGGCAAAGTGCAGTGAATATTGGCAGTTTTTTCACCGGCAGTGATAACTTTGGCTGATATCTCAGCACAGACAACCCTACTGCAAATGGCATTCCAAAACTGCCTGGGCCCGTATGTTGCGCAGATAGCTTATTTATTGCAATGGTGCCAGCCAAATGCAACACAGAGTGTCATGGTAAAATCTCATATCGGGGGTGAAGAAAAAAGGCTGTCATCCCTAGAAAGGTTTGGGAGAGGATCGCAGAGTTTCTCCATGGACATCCCTGTTCAGATTAACAAAGTTCTCTGCATGACCCCCTGCCCAGCCCGACAAACCAAAGAATAAAAAAGCGGATGCCGATTCTACCTCTGTTTGTTCTACCTCTGCCTGAGCACAGGGCAATAATCTGATGTGAATTGTGTAATCAGACTGCCATAATATTCTTTCTGAATTTATTCTCTATCATTTTTTTCTAACATTATACCAGTTTTTGTTCTCTACAGTTGCTGATGAGATGGGCACCCTTTTTTAAATGGGGAAGAAGAGCTAGATGGGAGGGACATGAGATTACTGACAATGAAAAGGGGGAAATGATTATAAAGAATAATGCCTGTAAACACTTACCCACACTCCCTTCCCGTCAGTCAGCTCATATGCGTTCACATGGTGGGACTGGTTTGAGTCTGGTGGAAATTCAAACTGCTTCTGGCTTGTGGCATGGTTTTTCCCCTTCTCCTTACAACAGGTCTGCAATTCAGGCTCCTGCAAAACAGAATGCAGGGTGCTGGCAGGGTCACTGCCAAGTATGACCTGCAGGTCATTCTAAAAATGGCAGGTCTACAAGGCAGCATCAGATTTCTTGTTGCCTCCCTCCCCTTCTGGTATCCCTGGCAAAGTTACTTCATTTTCACACAGCACTGCTGGTCATCTCTGTTGTGCTGCAGTTTCAGTATCGCCAGTGGAATTTGCACATAGATGTCTATATTTCCATAGCTTTTAGTCTCTTCTCTCCACAGGCCAAGGAGATCTAAGACTACTTGTTTACTCCAGGTAGGAGCATGTCTAGTAGCATCTGTGTGCAGAGCCAGCATGGCTAGATGCACACAACAAAGGTGAGCTGGTAGGTGTGCTTGCCAAGGTAGGCAATTAGGAAGAGTCATTTCAGAATCACATGAGAGGTGCTGATGCGGAGGTGGGATGGTTAAGGGATTCCAGTCTCTCTGACCGTTGGCAGTGGAGTTCAAAATTGTTACGGGGATATGCATATTGTGAGACAGTTGCTGGAGGACTGCTAGGATCAATAGAGGTAATTCAGTATTTACACTTGCACTGCATCAACCTAAGTAGGCCAACCGTGGCTCTCAGGGAGGTAGTACTGTCTGATGGGCACTTATGTTGGTAGGAGATAGGCTTTGGTTTAGACACGTGCACAACTAGGGTCAACACAAGTGGACTTAAGTTGACCTAACTTTGTAGTGTAGACCAGGCCTTAGTAATCTGAAGAAATCATGCTTTGAAATTGGAAAGTACTGTCCTTATTATGTTATGTTTGATGCTGCAAAATATTTTGATAAATATTCAGTTATGATTAATTCAAAATACCTAATTTTTTATATAAAACATTCACCCTTCCCTGCTGCGAATAAGGCTGCTGAGTCCTGTGGCATGTACTGGAATATAATGTATGTTAAGACTAAAATATTGATAAGTGCAAACAAACATGAATAATAAATTAGTTTGTAATTTTTTTTAAGAAATTGAAGTTATTCTGGGTTAATATTTAATTTCTGTTAGCATAGCCACTTCTCTCATTTCATCATTTTTGTTTTTGCCCAGCCCTAGTGCTTAAGCTAAAAAAGTATTTCTTTCTGACTGCACAGCAGGTCTGTGTTCTCTACTGCTGAATTTATGCTTGAATTATATTGTAAATTGTATATATTCAAATTAGAATCAACTAATTGCATTTTCTGGCATGCAATCTATAATTGTATAAATGTACAAGTTTATTTGGATTATACAAAATTACAAACTCTTGTATTCGTTAATACTGCAAGCTCAGTTTTATCTAAAGCTATATTAAACTTTCAAAAATTGTTGGGTTTAAACGTCATAGTGTACTTGTCATTTATCAAATGTACCCTACGTATATTTTTTAACAAATGAATAAATATTCAGGGTTTTGATTTTTGTACAATTATTTAAACGATGAGGTGGTAGCCTTATGTTTTGGCATATACTGTACGAAAATGGCAGGTCCACTTCAAATCAGGAAACAAGAACGGGACTTCAAGTGATTCAGTTTTTAAGCAATAGTGATCACAGCAAAGGACATTTCTGGGGGGCTTTGGGCCTGATCCATCTCCTATTGAAGTTAGTGGAAAGACTTCAACTAACTTCAGTGGATATTGGATCATGATCATGTTAACCAGCTGCAAAGAACTGATGGCCCATAACAGTATTAATTCCAGGCAGTCATAAGTTCTAAGGAAACGCTATGCTCAGTAGTAGTTATTACTCGTAAATTGTATGATATTGCCTCCAGGTAATCTGACCTTTTGTACCCACATGCGTCCCTCTATGGCACCTCATATGAGTCAAGATCAAAATTAAGTTCTAAACATAACCAGCTACAGGCTGTCACCTTGCTTTTTCTTGTCTCTGGCACAGATAGGTGTATCATGTCTCTTTAAGAGCATTATTAAAAGCTACTTCCTGTCCCCCACATGTGATATAATTTTTAAGGTTTTTCTGGGAGGAAAACTCTTTCCCCAAGCCTGTGTTAGTAATAGCCAAATACTCTTTGGAAGTTTTGAAAGTGGACTCCTGATTATATATTCGTATTGACTTTTCTTTAATATGCAGCCCTTCTTCATAAAGCTGTTTACTTAGGAAGATACAGGATGTGGTTTCAGTTAACTTAGATATTGTTGATTAATACAGGTCCATTTTAAACAAAGTCTTTGAATGTCAGACATTTCCATAGTTCATTTTCTCTTCTGAGATGGATTTATATATCTACTAGTTTCTAGAATTCGTTTCATTTTAATAAAAATATTCTACACTAATGAACCAAAACACCTCTTACCACTATTGTAATTGTTTTTTTTTTTTTTTTTTTTTTTTAAACATTACTATATAATATCTTAGTGGTTTTTTTCCAAGTCATCTAAATTTGCTGGTTCAGGAAAGAGAATTAGTTTTGATATGAAGGGATCTGTGAATCCAACTTTAGTTGCACTGTCACAAAACCTACCAAGCTGTTCCCTTGCCATGCTACCCAAGCCAAAAATATCTTCCTAATGCAGCCTCAGATGTTATTTACCTGCAGATGATTTACCAGCCATTGTATCAGTGTGGAGGGCCTTAATAAATAGAATTTTTCAGTTATAACACAGTTCAGTTATTCTGAGTGAGCATACCCTAATGTTCAGAAAAATCCTGCTGATATCATTCCCAGATGTTTTAACCTGGTGGTGCACAAACTCTCTTTTTGCAGGGATGAGGGCAGGAACCTAATAAAATAGAAGTTTAGTGGACTTGATAATGTGGATGATCCATCATAGAACATTGAGACAGAATGGAGCTGTCCAAAATACCTACCAGCAATACCTACCAGTCTCTTAATTTTAAGACTTTAAGCTTCACGCTGCTATAAATGATAATACATTTCATACCATGTGGGAAGGTATCATTTTTAGGGCCTATATTTCTTTAGATTAACTATCATCCCATCTGCACAAAGAAGTGGGGAGTTCTGCTTCTGTGGCCTACTTCCCTAACCCTGAAAAATCAGGCACAAGATGCCTCCAAAAATCAGTGGCCACTTTTGAAAATGTAAGCATTCTGAGCCTGAGTTCCCCAATAGTACAATGGGACTAATAACACTTTCTTGCCTCACGGAGGAAGTTGTGGGGTCTTCCAGCACTACAGCCATTGGCACGTGCAAATAAATGGAATCAGGTGGGATTAACTCCAAGTTTTCCTGTGGTCACAGTTTTGGGGGAAAACATGCCACTTTTTGCAGTTCCCCTGCCTCCTCTAGCCCTATCCACTTTTTCCATGTCAGATCTTGGCTGCCTGGATATTTTGTGAAGAATTTCTCTGTGAATTTTCTCCCTTTACAGGTGAGGGCAATATTTGTGGGCCATGGATATATAAGGACAATTGTACTGAGGTACATTGTGGGAAGACTTAAACTTCTGTATTTAAGGCAGAGGCTGTTTCATCTTCACATTATTATGGGAAAAACCCAATTTGCATCAAGGATTTATAGTCACAATGCTTTGGAAAAAACAAACAAACATTGATGTTAAACTTCATTTGTGTTTTCATCCCCTTGATGCTAGAAAATGCCTTGGGTCTGAATGAGGCTTTGTCCTAGAGTAAAGGTAATGTTTGTATAACCTTGTCTGGAGGGTAGGGCGTGGAAATTATGGGCAAACCGAAAGAGAGAGTGGGTGAGAAATTTTGCATGACACATTTACGTACACCATGAAGGGAATGGTAATTTTTCACTGGATGTCCATGAACATGAACTCTTTGGAAGGAAACTGAACTTCTGTCTGAGTGTATAATCTGGAGGTAACATTCCAATTTCATTGCAGTCAATGGGAGTTTTGCAACTGGAAAGTGAAAATCCCACTGCAAGCACTTGTATGTGTCATTCGGTGCCCTAATATCTTTAAAAAACTGGCCCATAGTCACTTTTTGAAAGTGGAACCTAGACTCCTAAGCCAGTTAGGAGCTTTTTGCAAATGTTACCCTGATTCA
Source organism: Trachemys scripta elegans (assembly GCF_013100865.1). Lineage (NCBI taxonomy): Eukaryota > Metazoa > Chordata > Testudines > Emydidae > Trachemys > Trachemys scripta. The sequence continues at coordinate 27,649,560 of NC_048308.1, forward strand.
AATTACACTTGCAATAAATAGTTTAGATAGAAATTTTGTCTTAACATTTAAGTTCTGTTTACATCTTTTAATTAAAGATAAAATCCTAACAGCAAAATATAACAGGCAAGTTTGGAGCTCAAAAATCTGAATCTTTTTTGTTCTGCAAGATGCAAGTGAAAAGTTTCACTGTAAGGGAAATTGAGAATATATAGCAGTTTGGTGTTATTACAGACATCCCCTTATTAATCACCTGGTGTAAATCAATTGACTGTCATGATTTACCTTCACACTTTGAATGCAATCCATAACACTTCATTAAGGGCCAAGTGCTCAATGACCTGAGAAATCCAGGTATCCGAAGATATCTATAAATGAAAGATTAAATTCCTTTCTCCATTTATAAATATAGTATAGTATTAATACTTTGATTTTTATACATAGTGCTATGTATATAAAACTGATTTTATATACAATCTTGCTTTACATTATTTTTCCCCATTGTCAGTCCATTTTGAACTGAAAATGGAATCCTATAATCCATAGCTTCTTTTAGCATACCAGCAATACTTACTTCCTCAACCATCTCTTACAGCTGAATCTGATGTGCTGCCAGTGTGCGTGTGGTGTTCTGAGATTGAACTGACTCAGGAGAAACCCATGTTTTCACACACTGTGCTATTTTAGAGATTCTTACATTTAAATTTCACCTTGAAATATTTTTCTTTAAATTGCTATTTCTACTCCTGTTATGACTTACCGATTAGTAAATACATAATACTGGAAACATGCACTGTGCACTACAGAACAAATAAAAAGACACGTCTTGCCCTAGAATAATAGTTGAGCTAGATTCAGTAGAGTTCCTGTGGATTCACACTGGTGTACTGAAAGTAGAATTTGTCCCTACTACGTTCTAAGACAGCCAACACCATTGGGCAATTGCAAATATTTGAGGCCCGCCTGATCGTCAAAAATAAACAAATATTGTGGTGATAGATACAGCATAGGAACCTGAACAAAATAGAGAACATGTTCATAATTTGTGGATATAAACAAAATTGTTCATTTAGTCAGTTAGATACATAGTTGCACACACAAGCCCCTGAAAGTGGCAATTGCACTTGCCCGTTTTTGAAAACCAGGCCCTAGACATCTCTGCTGTAGCTTCAGTGACTACAATCTGCTCCCACAGAAGTGACAAAACGTTGAGTGGGTTTAGTAGGAGCAGGAATAGATCCAGCGGGTGAATTGCCATGGACACAAATAGTGCTTTATAAATGAAGATGAATCCCTGCTCCGAGTCACTGGTCAATTAAATTATTGTCATTAGTAAAGCTTTCATCCAAACCTCTTTATAAATATTTAACCATCTATATAAAATGGGAATTGGATAGCAAGAAGTGTATGTTGGGAAGCTGATCTGAAGGATTTGCTTGATTCACAATGTAAATGATTGGGTTCATGAAGACATGTCCAACTTAGTGATGATATGCCAGGTTTCAATGGGAAAACATTTTCTTTGTTATTTTTTGCCCTTCTGATTTAACTGAAGAATTGTCCTCCTAGATTCAGTTTCTTATTATTTGTGTTAATTTAGAGTCCATCTGCACCAATCAGGCTTTGGGTTCTAGTGTGCTGGACTCTTTACCAACATGTTGGAAGAAACAGTTCTAGTCCTGAAGATCTCACCGTAGAACAAGAGACAAGAAGAGGGTGTGACAAACATAATTTACAAACATCATGGTAACAGAGGTAGGCAGATGTAGTTACATAGATGAGGTATGTGCACAACGCATGCATTGGAGTCTGCTTTTTTGTTTTGTTTTTTTTTAAAGGATAAGAAACTCAAAGTTCCCATTTTGTCAATTCCTAGGCAATCATTGAGCCATAACAGTGCACTAATGATGGGTACAACAAATTTAAGAATCCCAATTTTTAGTTACTATGGGTGAAATCATGGCCCTGTTGCAGCTAATGTCAAAATTTACATTATTTTAGGATGAAATCTTGGCCGATGTGAACAACATGTATACTACGATCTATGCCTTCCTGAGGTAGATCATCAACTGTATAAAGCAGGGCATACCAAGAATGGAATGTACCCGTTTCATTATTTTATTTACTGGTGTTATTTCCCAGTACAAAATCAATTAAAGTTCATTTGTATCACCATGATAAGATCTGATGATCAGTGTGTCGTGGAGCTTCTTTGTAACGTCTCATAGGTATCTACCCAGCTCAGATTTACCTCAGGAAAAAATGTTAGAGCTGAGGCTTCTAATGCAAACATATGTGGAACTGGAAAACAGTCTTTGAAGTAACATTATGAATGAAGTGAAAAAATACATTGCATGATCCTATCAAGATTATTTGTTTAGCAAAATCCGTTGTTGAAATGGGCAGATGTCTGACAAAAAGATATCATGATGCTACAGAATGGTATCAGTCATTTTGTGTCATAAAACATAAGACATGTTGGAATCTATTTCCTCAGCCATGTACATTACCAAGTGAATTGGCGACATTTATTCAGATTTTTAAAAAAACTAAAAAATGCTGAAGGATTAAAAATATTTATTTCAGAAGAATACAGCCTGGGAGGTGAATGTGAAGGAAATTGGAGTGAAGGTGAACCACAAAACCTGGTAAAATAGTAAGCCAAACCATAGGTAATAGGCCCAATCCTGCTCCATTAGCTTCAGTTGGAACAGAACTGGGCCCCTAATTTTCAAAATTGTTTAATTATCCTAGAAAAGATGTTTGACCTTAGATCTAATATTTGTTTCAATGAACACTCTGAATAAGAGATCATCTTATGGATGCGGATGTTAAAATATATTTAAAATATTTCTAAGATCCAAATCTTTTTTTACATAAATGTGTACAATCACTCATATTTGGTATGAGGATGGAATGATGCAGAGAGTAGAATAGAAAAGAATCCAACAACTTTTAAATAAGGGATGAGTTTGATTCTGTCTAGGAGAACAGGGAGGTGCATTAGGATTGCCTCTAGGCTGTGATTTAGCTTTCTGGGACACTATTGAGCTCCACATGAGGCCAGTAGCATGTCAATGCTACATTGATAGTACCGATTTTTCCCCAAGCACTGCCTGTGTTCATAGACCAATTATTCAGGGAAAGACGGGTAGAGTATCATGCTTTTAAAAACATTCACTATTTATTTATGATAAACAAAATTACCATTTTCATAGATTCAAGGTAACTTATGTTTATGCATTTCACATTTCCACTTCAAGAAGAGAAAAGAAAGAGAAAACTGATTCTTTTATGATAGCCTAATTTTTGTATGATTATAAGTACTATTTAACACAAGTGCAATACTGGTTTTGTTAATCAGTTTACAATACTTCCAAGTACTCTATGATTGCTATGAAAATGAACTTGAATTATTATTCCAAAGATAAACATCTGTGCATCATCTCCTATCAAGAGGTGAAAAGGCCCAGCCTACTCTATTATGGTATGGCTTTATAACCAGCAGGATGACTCCATATAAATAACTAATGCTCTTTAATTTTATTAACAAGAAGGCTTTCCTGGGATTCCGATGATGGAATGAGCAGTTAACTTTTAAGTTGTGCTTCTAATGAAAGTAATTTTTTTTAATCAAAGGTTTATATTCAGACATTTTTCTGTTAAATGTCTCTTTTCCTATCACCTACAAATAATATATACCACACAAGTATTAAACTCCATAATCATACAGCAGTAAATCGGAAGTTACATTTAAAAAGAACACCTGAAATACAAAGAAAATGTGTACAATAATTAGTCACATGCAGACAAAACAAAAGATGTATCTAAACACCATAAATTCTTCATAGAGATTATAGAGCAATAGACTTTGAGGCATATATATTAGACTTAGCAAGATAATCAATTGTGCCCAGCTGTGATGAACATGGGAGCGATCTGTCTTAGATTTATAACATTCATAAAATTATCTCTGTGGGCTTGCTGGTGGTTATATTTCTGGCAAAAGAATAAATGAGAATTAAATCAGGCTTAGTTAAGTTTGCAGGAACCAAATATCAATGGCCGTAGACAGTCCTAATGGCTAGTACTCAAACGTGGATGTTATAATTCCTTTGAGGTTTACCTCCACTGATGTGAAATCAGCCCATGGTTGGTCCAATCAAGGTGCGAGGAGTTTGAAAGCAGTTAAAAAGCAGATCTTATGAGAAGACAAGGTTTGCAGCTCAATAGCAAGGAGAACAGAGTGGAGGGCACCAAAGCTATCTAACTGCATTATGTAAATTTAAGCTTAGATAATCCTTAAATACATATTATTAATATTGTGGTCTTGTTTTAAGCCTTTTCTCTCTGTTTAAGTTCCTATTGATAAATAATATTTTGTTTTGAGCAAACTGTTCCCTGTCACTGCATTTTCAATCTGGTCATACTTCCTGGAGTGAAGAATATGGCTGGGTCCAAAGGCAGTTGGAAATACTGAGGTGATACAATTGGTAAGCAAGGGATTGTAGCCTGGGGATTCATTCTAAAAGTGGGGTGAATCTCAGGATTCCACTGTGAGAGAAGTGCAGATGAAGGCCTGGCACTTGGAAAGGATGCAGGGAGGGAAGTCAAAGGTACACCTAGCTCTGGAACCATAAAACCAGGATGCAAGATAACTATTTTTATATATTCCTTAAGGCTGTAAGCTTCCCCATTGTAAAGATGTTTTATACATTATTGTACTAGATGCTCAGGGAGGGGCAGGGGGTTGACCCAAAGCCCACTGAAGTCAATACTCAAACCACTTTCCTCTTCCTTTCAGCAGCTGGGGAAGGCGAAATCACACTCCAAACAATGGCACAGCTTCAGTTCTCTTCCCTGGGCATGCTGTACTGAAAATATTCAGAACATCACAATATGGAACAGTATCACTGCCCCTCAGCTCTTAGCATGTGTTTCCAGAGCTTCACCATCCTTACAGCCCTTCTTCCAGGGCTGACGCTTCCCCCAGCTGTTCTCCTGGAGGTGTTTCCCTCTCAAGGTTTTCCACGTGACTGGTGTAGAGAGCCTTCTCGGTTCCCCATCCTAAGATGCAGGAAGGCCTACATGCAATTTCTTGTAGGGCACATGACTAGGAGCAAGCAAATGACCTGCAACTATAGCTCCCAGTCTGAAATGGCCTCAGATCAGTAATAGGCAGAGTGGGATGCATGCAGGCACCCGAAAGCCCAATGCCCTGTCAGATCACCCAACTTTCCCTGTCAAAATTGTTAATTCCATTAACTTTCCAAACACTCAAACTTTCAATTTTGGTGTCATGTTTTTACCCCTCCCCTAACATCCAAACTATTCCCAACACCTGTTTGTTCTCTATGAACTTTCTGCCCATTCACATGGGCTTTGTGCAGGGAACCAGGAGCTCTGTAATTTACACCTTCCTGCATGCTGTTTTTCTGAATCAGGCTTGTTGTGTTTTACAGGAGTCCTGGTCTTGATTTTATAAATGTTCCCGCTTAAATATCATCGATTGCTAGAGGTGAGTTAAAACTTTTGGTGCCAGGCATCCTTTGACCCTCACCAGTCAGCCATTTGTAGCAAACAATGTGTCATTGTTCCCTTCATATAAGCAGAATGACCTTTTCTTAATATCATACTTCAGGTAACCTGTTTTATCACTTGATATTTTTTAAATATCACAGAAATATGCTAATAAAAGAACAAAGCTAACGAATTCCTGTATGTTTTATTTGAGCAAAATTTAAGACTTATAAAAACTGTATTTTATATCTGACTGTCTCCAGTGAAAGAGACCTATACGCATGGCTGCCTGCTCCCAACAGTCATCTGTGCTAATGGCTTGACAATATCTCTGTTCCTAAGAGCTTCATCATCTTCATTTTAACTCACATTTAGACAGAAATAGCCTAACTTTTTTTTCAGCTACACACAGACCTGATCAGCTGTGTAAAGTGCACTGCAAGCAACTGGGTAGGAAAGTTGGAAAGGATTTTTTTAAATGTGAAGAATTCTAGTTAAGAATATTTTAATTTCTGCCTATGTGAAAGAGCATTGTAAAACTTGTAGCATGCAAAAGTGAAAGTTTTCTGGATGGTCTCTTGTTATAGTGTATTAAGTTATTACAATGGCATAAAAATGTGGAGTCATCTGTTTAACAGATTTCATTGTATTCTACTGGAAAATAAATTTTGTACTTAAATTATGTATAAATTCATACCATGTGTGCTATAGTCTTTTAATTTGCCCTAGATAATATTGATCATCCTGAATTACACACATTCCTTTTACAAAGGAAATTTTTCCTCAACTTTTATTATTATATGTTAGATATATAGCATTTTAAAGCTGTATGGTGCTTAATAAATGTGCCCTGTGTTTAATATCCGCTCTGGGCTGGGCAATTTCAGTATTCATCAGTACTTGATCCTTTTTGGATTTATAGTCTAGTATCCATAAATTTCTATATGGTTATTTCTGAAACCAACTCATAAGAATTTTACTCTGGACCTAGTTATTTACGGGTACTTCTTTCTCCCTCTGTTTTATTTAATTTGTTTTACTGATCAGTTATCAATCACTTACCTCTCATCTGCTTCATTTATCCCTAGAACAGATCTGCGCGCCCCACAATTGTTTAAACCCAAGGTGCAATAGGACAGGGAAAGTAAAATCTCAACTAATGGGGTCTTGAGACCTCATCTTGGGATGAATCTATTGTTTTCTAAAACAATCACCTCTAGAATTTTCTGTATTGAAATTATTCCATTACTTTTATTACATTTGATTAGGAACCCTGTGTATGCATCTGTTTCAGACTGAAAACTCTATTTTGATTGGAAGGCTGATTTTTACTTTCCTACTGTCTGTTGACCTCCATCTTGAATTAGAATTCCAGAGGGGTGCTAGCACAGGGCTAACAATAGACTGTGAAACTTTGTCATTTGGATGGTCAATCCTCAAAGAGATGGCAACTGCTGCTCAGGGCAAACCAGTTTTTCAAGTTTGTACTTAGTGGGGGAGAGAGGTCACCTTGGCAGAGAAAAGATAAATAATCCCAAACTCAGTTTGCTGCTTTGTTTACACCAGAGTGTGGCAATAGGAAGGCCTCTTGCCATGCCGTGGAACTGCAGTGGAGGGGATCTTTTGTCCATTATTGTGATATCTAGAATATTCATTTGAAACAACAACAGCATTTCTGCAACATGTTCTTTTTGCTCTGTTAAATTTCTGTGGGGGAGAATAAACCAACTGTCTGAGCTTCTAGACAAGATCCTGAACCCATGCAATTAGCAACATTCTCGGGCGGAGTCTCAAACTCATTGTCTGGATTTTCAAACTTATTTTCATGACCAGACTCAAGAGGACTGGATTCAATCTGATATGATGTTTCAGTATCAACTTGTTGAGGAATATAGACACAAATATATAAGCTTGAACCTCTGGAATGCTCCTGAAGTACTATTGAACATTGTTGTTAAATCATTTATAAAGTACTATAAATATATGCTGTGTTTTAATAGCATAGAATAATTACACATTTCAACCTATCAGTGTGTATAGCACTTTACACACATACAAGATGATGACAATGTCCCTAAATCAGGGGTGGGCAAACCTTTTGGCCCGAGGGCCACATTGGGGTTGCAAAACTGTATGGAGGGCTGGGTAGGGAAGGCTGTGCCTCCCCAAAGAGCCTGGCCTCCCCCCCCCATCCGACATCCCACCCCCTGACTGCCCCCCTCAGAACCCCCGACCCATTCAACCCCCCCTCCTCCTTGTCCCCTAACTGCTCCCTGGGACCCCGCCCCCTATCCAACCCCCCCTGCTCCCTGTCCAGACTGCCCCACCCCTATCGGTACCCCAACCCCCTAAAAGGCCCCCCGGGACTCCCACGCTTATCCAACTCCCCTGTCCCCTGACCGAACCTCCACCCCATCCAACCACCCCCTGCTCCCTGTGTGTGGCTGTGAAGCGGGGGGCAACAGGGGAGGGGCCCAGGGGCTAGCCTCTCTAGCCGGGAGCTCAAGGGCCAGGCAGGACGGTCCTGTGGCCCGGGGCCGTAGTTTGCCCCCCTCTGCCCTACATGAACAAAAGAAGTGAGTTTGGATGAGGAGAGTGAGTTACATTGATTAATGCATAAGTAGTAAGAGGATTTTCCAGGTGTACTATCTAGAACAAAAGGGGCACATGACTTGGAGGAGGCAAAAGGAGCATTAAGCAATGGACATGAGCCAACAAAAAAGCCATTGAAGGTTTGGGGGAAGATGTAGATGGGAGTGGAGCTCAATAGAGCCTTGGAGATAAGGTCGAGGACCATGTGTCTGGTTAAATGTCATCTGTTGCTAGAGGTGAACACTAGTAAAGGAAGTTGAGGAGGGTCAGAGTGTTGAAGGAGAGGCGCATATATATGAAGCAGCTGCATTTTGAATAGACTAGAGAAGCTTCAGCATTTTGGTTAGTTTCCCACATCTCCACTCTCTAGTCTGAGACAAGAAGAGGAGGAGGCTGTAGTAGTCAAGGTGAGACATAATCAAAGCATAAACCGATGTAACAGGGTGTGACTCACCACTGCAACACCTCCTGCTGGCTGTCCTGGGAATTAGCTCTGCGTTTTAGTGCACCCTCTTCAGGTGGTGCCTTGCCACCATCACTCTTGCTCCAGGACTCACGTCTCTCCAAGGACCACAGCATCCTCTTCAGCGACACAGCCCTCCGGCCGTACCACACACTGTGCTCCTGCCTTCCAGAGGACCTGAAGTCCACTGTTCAGCCACTTCCCTTAGTGGCTACTGCAGCAAATTCTCTGGCCACTTCCTCGTGGCCCCAGCATCTTCTTTGCCCTCACCACAGGGCCTCAGCCTGCAAACCCCAGCAGCCAGCCAGCTGTATCTCGCTCCCACTCCCTGCTAACAGCACTGCTCTGTCCAGGGTGCTGGCAGTTCAGTCCTCCAGAGACACAAGCCTTCCTCCCTGGGCTCCCAACAGAGAACTCCCCTCCTCTGCCCTGCAGCTCCCTTTTAATATGGGCCTGCTTGGCCTTGATTGGCTGCTCCCTTCAGCCCTTCTCTGATTGGCTGTCTCCTGTGCAGCTTTCTTAGGGCTCTATTAATCCCTTAAAGCCCAGTGTGGGGCAAGCGCCCCATCACAACAGAGTGGTGCAGACAGAGAGCAATGTTGCCAACTCTTGCCATTTTTATCATGTCTCATGATATTCAGTGTTTTACTTAAAGCACTAGCTCAGAGAGACGTGATTGTGTGAGACTCCCAACTTTCATATTTAAAACAAAAGTTTCTAGCCTCCTTTGTGGTTGCAGAGAAGAATTTGAAAACCTGACCCAAGTTCTCCCTAAAGGCTCTAAAACTAAAAGCCCAGCATTAAACCTGAGCAACTGGAACCTGCAGTTGTCATCTCTGATCCTCAAGATGAACATCACCTTTCAATTAGCATGCCTTCCTATCCCACTCAGGGAAGGAGCCACATCTAGAAACTTTGAATCAACTTGTACAATATACAAAAAATCCACTTGTATTTAAAAGCTAACTTCATTGTAATGTAAATTAACATGTAAAAAGAGAGGCATTATATTTAGCTAGTAAAATACGCATTTTCTGCTTTTCAAATTGTACAGTGATAGTGTTTCAATCTCCTATGAAGTGGGCAAATGCTTCAACATTTTTTCAACAAAGAGATAAATTAATCTAATAAATTATTTGAGGCAAATTCTCCTCTCCGCTCTAAACCCCTGAGTGGGAGAAGAAGGTATGCAATTAACCTCTGTTTCCTCTCTCGGTTCAGTACTGGAGATAAGAAAAATGCCTAGGACTTGTAAATTGAGGCATGTTGGCTGGGACTAAATGTGGAGTGCTAGGATAGAAAAAAAAATACTCAAATTAACAACTGTCATTACAGTTTAATTTCATTGTCAGAACAGGTGAGCTATCTTGGATGAACAGCACTTTATAAAAGTTCAGTGTTTTGTTGCCTGAATTGTAAGACAGATGTAGTAATCTTCTGAACTCCTGGCAGGAGTCTCTGACTGAACTGCACCAGCCTGAGGATATTTAAATATGGTGCTCATGCCACTTGCAGACATATTTGGGAGTAAAAAGTAAAGCAACGCTACATAAGACAAAAGCCTGTAAGTACATATGTGAAAAGAAGAACAAGGATCTGTTTCAGAAAACACAATTTCTAAAAATAGAAGACTTCTGCCCCCCTCACGAATCTTAATCTCAACAGTAAGAGATCTGGAATAAATTTCGAAGATATAAACACACCTCCAAAAAAGCACCAAGCCTGATTCTCCATTGCTGTTCATCTTCTGAATTCATTTGCACCTGGGCAAAGAGTTCTAAAACTGGTGTAAATGAGTGGAAAATTCTAATTTGGTAGCATTTAAGATTCATTTTGTAACTGACTACAAATGGTGCAGGGTAGAGGAGAATTTGTATGTTTAATTTTTCTAGGAATTAACCAGAAACAACTAGTTGCTGTCTTGTCCTGCTGCTATCATGCTATCTTATTGAAACTTACAATTAAAAAAAAAGTCATTTTTTTTCTAGCAAATGTCAAAAAATTAGCAGCAGATTTTCAGAGTTTGCACACAAGCTAAAGGCCACGTCATGATCTTAATGTTGTATGCTACAGCTAAACAATTTACAAGCTACTGTACCTGCAGAACTAAAAAGTGACAGTATTCTCAGAGTTGAAAACATATGTGGAAAGTTACATCTAATGTATCTATCTAGGATTAGCTGTGATGTAAGCTTGGGGAAATCTGCTCGCTGAACAAAGCTCACATTGAAGATAAATGTTCTAAGTTTACCAAGTTTATGAGCCTTGAGTGACTTATTGTGGTCTGCAGCCAGGACACTTTAGTCTTCAATTGTGCAAAGAGATTGGCTTGGGCAGACCCTTATGTCTGTGTGGCACCCTTTGCAGGATTGAGGCAAAGGGTCTGTGATCTTGCTATGCAGCCAGGCCTCATTAGTAAGTGGGTAAGAGACTTCCCTATACATCCCATCAGGTTGTAGGGAGTAGTATTTATTGTTCAGGTGATTGAAACCTTCCCTGGAATCTGACCCAACAATGAAGCCAAGGGATACTGTTCTGTGCATATGTATATAAACCATACACATGTTATACAGATGATATGCTGTGATAAATTGCACAGGCACATATGATAAATAAAGGTAACTCAATTGTCCATTAATCGATCTCTGAAAGACATAGTCTAACGTTCCCAAACCACTACTAGCATTTAAAAAAAAGCTATTTAAAATAAACCAACCTGCTAGGAAAACATTTCCTCCTCCTACCACCAAACATGTGAAAGTGAGAAGGGGTGCAGAAGTTGGCAGTGACCACCACCTTGTGACAGCTTCCATCAAGCTAAAACTGAGAAGTGTGGGTCCACCAAACAAGGGACATAGACGTTATGACATTGACAAGCTAAAGTCCCTTGAAATACAGAAAGCCTTCGTTCTGCAGTTAAAGAACAGGTTTCAGCTACTTGCAGACCTTGATGAAGAGCAGGGGAATGCAGATGAGATCAACAAGAAGTGGGACAAAGTAACAGCAATTTATGAACAGAGCAGTGAAGCCTGTCTAGTCTACAGACAGACGAGAAGGAAGGAGTGGATTCCACCCAGCACATGGAATGCCATAGAAACCAGACGAGCCCTGAAGAAAAAAGTTTTAGACACAAAATCCCAGAAGCTAATGGACAAATACCACGAGCAGTATAGCAAGGCACACTGGGAGGTCAAACGCCCGTTGAGGGCGACAAATAGCATTATATTGATAATGTGGCAACACAACCAGAGGATGCAGCTGCTTGTGGTGAACAAGGAACCGTCTACAAAATGATGCAGCTTATCAGCGGTAAATGGCAGACACCAACAAACACTCTCATCAGGAACAAACAATATAACAACCGAAAAAAAACAAAGAATTGCTGAACAGGGAGCCACTGAAAGAGGAAGCAAACGTCCAGGCGGCAGAAGAAGATCTTGATATCAACACAGACACCCCAACTAAGGAAGAGATCATTCACGCCATCAAATCCTTAAAAATGGGAAAGCTCCTGGCAAGGATAACTTGAATGCAGAATTGTTCAATGTAAATCCTAAATTAGCAGTATCTATCCTGGCCCCTCTACTTACATCAGTCTGAGAAAGGGAAAAAGTGCCAGATGGGGTTATAGTGAAGATTCCAAAGAAAGGAACTCTCAGTGATTGTAATAACTGATGTGGCATCACACTTTTCAGCCAGCCAGCAAATTGAACTGAAAATCAATCGCAGTAAGACAGATATCATGACCTTTAATATTGCCTCACCATCACCGGTACGGATAGAGGATTGTGTTCTCACCAATGTAGAAACATTCACATATTTGGGCAGCACCATCAGCCAGGATGGTGGAACAAGCCAGGACATCCAGAACAAATTCAATAAAGCCAGGAACACCTGCAGGAGCTTAAATATAGTCTGGAAATCATCAAAATACAACACCAAACCCACTCAAGATTTATCAGAGCTGTGTACTTTCAACACTACTTTATAATGCAGAGTGATGGGGAATGAGAAAGTCTGACATGTCCAAACTGCCTCAGAAAAATCCTCTGTATCTTTTGGCCCAGAACAATCTCAATCCAAGATCTATTGACACAATGCAGACAAGAGGATCTGAGCACCATCATTTTCAGGAGGCGTTGGAGTTGAATCGGCCATGTGCTTCAGATGGAAACTGATTCCATCAGCAGAGTAGCAATAAGATGGACACCCGAAGGCTAGTGAAAACGAGGCCGCCCAAAAACAACATGGCAAAGAGCTGTGGAAGCCGAGCTGAAAACCTGGGGCACAGCTGGGGAACCGTTGAACGACTTGCCAGAAACAGACAGGAGTGGAGGAGCTTCATCACTGCCCTAAATGATGATGACCACAACACATGTACTTTCCTCACCTCCAAATTACCCCTGATGAATACACAAGTTGGGCAATTGTCAGTCCTGGACCAACAGGAGCTTCCTTTGCAACCGTCATTGCTTTATCGTCCAATTGTTCATGACCCTGCAGGCTACAAATGAGCGCTACACATGCTGCAGGAAATGGCAGATTCCCCTCTTTCTTATGGGACCGATTACTGACCACTAGCCTTGGAACATTTTTATGTATAGAAAGACTAGTTCTAGGTCTTTTTTCACTTTTACTCTGTCTCTAGCCTCACTCAGATAGATCATAGTAACTAAAGAACATCACGTTATAGCTGGAGGGATCCAAGAAACTACTTCAAAATAGAGCTATTTAAAATGAATTTTACATTTCAGCAAAGAAAAAAGAAAATGTTCTTTGACCAGCCCTATTTTAAAACACTTAGAAGCATAATGTGACATGGGTCATGGATATGTTACGTGAGAGTGTGGTGTGGTTTTAAGCTTTTATCAACTCTCATTTGGTATTACCTGCATAACTCATTCCTGACCTCACCCCAAATTGATGCTAATAAAATCTTCTATATTATGCCACACTGATATATTAAATACTCGTGTGTGTATCGTTAGTTTCTAAAACCTTTAGAATGCAAGTGTGAAAGAAATGACACTATAAAAATGTAAGCTGCTTATAATGCTTAAGATTGAAATTAATAGAACAGAAAATTAAAAGTGGTCTGATAACTCAGAAGCCAGAGCAAGTCAAAATTAGAAGAAATATTTTAAAAGGGTCTTTATGGGTTTAGGTTGTGTGACAATTATGCCATTTGTTGCCACATTAAGGTAACACCCCAATCTAGCACTTTGTTACTTATATGTACACAAAATAATACTGCTTTAGGTGGCTGGCTATCCGTGTCTGTCTCTTTGTTGCTTTGCTCTTTCTAATAGCAACTGATTTTGAAGTGTTCTCTCTTCTCTCCCCCTCCATGTGATGCACATCATTCTGCCCTTGGGCTTTTAAAAAAAAAAAAAAGATACACAGAATGAGAATAAGATTCTGAGGCAGTGATTTTGTTCTGCAGATTAACTTCTACTTCACCAGCACCAGTGAATCCTGTAACTACAGTGTTTGATGGCTAAGAAGAGTGGCATTCATCTGCATTTGTTAAGCTTATTATTTCTCAATAGCCTAATGGACACACTTGGATTTCTGATGAAAATGCTCAGTAAGCAGCAGAGAGCACAAAGAATGTGAGAGGTTGGTTCACCAGAGTTGTTGCTGATTGTTGTGACTAGTTTACTATAGCTGTAATATACCTGGAAGTCAGGTCTAATATATATAATATCATAAAGGCACTTGGAGTCAAGTTAGTAGGTCTCTGAAATAAATTCACCTAAGTAAGATCCAACTTTGCAGAATTTGAGGCACTGCTCCCACAATACTAATCACTGAAATTTTATTCTTGGTACACAAAACTCATTGGCGTTATATCAGGAATAAATTTTGTTCAAGTGTTTTGAATAGTCTTTGTCTACTGAACAGCCCATAGGAAAAAATCTTTTTAATAAATGCTTTAGTATTATCATGGCATAAAAAATTCTCTCTCCAACTTTTTGCACTTTCTTCATTAAGAGATGAAGATCATCATTAAAGGGCTGAGAATCTATAATATTCGACTGAGATTGGCAGGGAAACTTCTCTCCAAAACTCTATGCCAGCAAGTGTACCATGCAGCCCTAAAACAGGTCTAGCTTTGTTTAACACTATTGAAACTACGGCCTTGTCTACACTACAACCTGAAGTCGACTGAAGTTAAGTCGACATACAGCCACTGCAGTAATTAAAGTGGTGGTTCACGTGCACACTATGCTCCTTCTGTCAGCGGTGTGCGTCCTCACCAGGAGCACTTCCACTGACTGAAGTGGGACACTGACAGCTGGAGCCCATCTCCCCAGGATGTGGAGGGCTCCAGCTGTCAGCCCCAGGGGGTGGAGGGAGATCTCCAGTTGTGAGCCCCACACTAGGCTGACAGCCAACAGGGGATGTAAGTAATGCAGTATCTACACAGACACTGTCATCTTAATAACGTCAACCTAAGCGCTATGCCTCTCGCAGAGGTGGAATTATGAAGTCAATGTAGTAGGTGACTTACATCAGCAGGAACACCATTGTAACTAACTAAACATTTTGAAATGATATGAAAGATTGAAATTGACCAGAACTGGGGAAAAAATTTTGGTTTGTGAATATTTTTGAGAATTTGATTTTTTGTCCTGATTTGAGCCTGCATAATATTTGAAGGAATAGAAAACTGTTTTCTACACAACTCTAACTGGGACTATTTGAATGAATGAGGCAAGCCTTGTACAATTTGACTTCCATTTAGATAATTTTACTTCATTTCTTCACTGTCTTGACGTTAGAAGATGTAGCTCTACTCAGGTGGATTAGCTACTTACCAGTCACTGAAAATCAGACTTGGCCCAAGAAAGAGTTAACCAGTCTCAGGTGGCAAAATACTCCATTTGAAACTCCGCAAACTTTATCACACGCCTTAATTCAAATCTCACATTTTCTCCCAGTATCAACTATTCATTTTTAATCTAAACCATTTTCTGCTTAGCCTAGTCAGCTTTGAAACATCACCTGTCTTCAACTCCTCTGCTTGAAACTTTATTCTTATTATCTTCTTTCATATGGATAATTATAGTTAACTGACACCTTTGTGCTATATTCTGCCCTTCCCTACACTCGTGTAATTTCATGAGTGTTACTGTTGTTACACGAAGTTTTAGGGAGGAATATTGTTTTTTAGCTCTAAAATCTGTACAAGTGTAAATAAGGTGACCTCTCCTTACTTGTACCTGGAAGTGCAAACACCGTCCATCCATCCTCAAGATTCTTCACTGGTTCTTTCTCCATTTCCCCTCTGTTCTTTAAAACCCCTGATGGATTTCCCCCCTTCCTCCCTCATCCAATCTCCAGCCCATTTCCTCTTCTCCTCAAGTATCGGAAGTTTTTGTCACGTCTCCTGTTTGTTTCCAGCGTGGGTGAAAGAAATCTCGCCTTCCTTCAAAATGGTCTCTACACCTAACTGACTCCATAACTCTTCTAAAATCCCATTTCTCAGAAATAAGACACTTGTCATAAAACAGGCAAACACTCGTCACAATGATGAACCATTTTCTATGGTTCTAAGAACTATTCTTGGGCAAAAGTTTTTTAGTGCTGGACACTGTCAAGTGCCTAAACTAATCTAGCTAGCCCCAATTTTAATGTCCATCAAGAGAACTAAGAATAATGCAAAGAAATAAAAATCTCCAATTAAGGCTTAGTTAAACTTCTTTTACAGTTAAATCTCCTCTGTCACCATGCATTTCATAGTTTAGTATGAAGCTCAAACAACACATTTATGCAAAGTCCAACAAAATCATACATTTACAAACATCTTAACTTAAAATGATTAACACACACATTAGTTATATTATATTTTTCTTTGGTGTTTTGTAAATAGAAAGAATGATTTGTAATACACATTCATAAAAAAATAGAAATAGCAAACCCTGTGTCAGCTTTAATAAGATGGTAGTTTTTCAATTCCACCAACAGATGTCATTAGCAATTTCTATCTTCGTTACACAATCAAAATATACTCCACAAGTCTCTCAGTTTTTCCATACTTGAAAGTATTCTCTATGACAATTGGTCTTGGTATCTCTTTCCCCACTCTATCAACCTATAGAGTCTTCCTCTATTTTGTATTGTAATTTCTGTAGTTTACATGTATTTGCAGATGTAACTTTTTTGATGCTAGTTATGCTATGCAGAAAAAAAAGCTAATTCTAGCATATCATACTTGCACTTAATGAGCTTGCTAATTTCCTTTTAAACTTTAAATTGTTTATTTAGCTTTAACACCTTAAAATTAGCTAATATTTAGAAACAGAAAATTGAAAATTTCAGGCTGCAAAGAATGTTTATTTATAATGTAGAAAAAAATCGCTGTTTGATGAGTAAGCCCATCTCTTCTTTAAATATACTGGAGCTAGTGCTCCTTCATAAACAGGCCAAATCCTAAGGCCCTTAGTATTGATTGAATGTAAGATTAAATTGGGACAAATACTAAAATCTGCTGAGAACAAGCAAATCACATTGGGCCAAATCTTGAATACTTTACTCAGCTGTGAGTCAGTGGGTAGGTGTTACTGTATTTAGAAATGTCATGTCTCCATTTCTGAGTGCTATTGGTTAAGGGGAGAACTGGCAAGAATGATATCTGCTGCCCTGTCTGAAGGGGTGACACTACCCTGTGTGACTCAGTTTCATGATCCTGGAATTCTATGAGACTCTCAGCTGCGGGTGGAAATTCAAATAGCAGATGCAGCCAGATAAGCAATTTTTTTCATCTGCATCTAATTTAATGTTTCTTTCCTGTGTGGATCTTGCTATTGTCCATGGCTTTGCCAGTGCTAGACAAGATTCCTGTAGAGTTCTCTGAACAGGATGATGATTGGCCACCACTTGGAAGTTTAAGGTAGTGCAGAAAGCAGCATGCAGGGAACGTGTAACATCCATACTTGGAGAGTTTCAATGGCTCCTGATACATTTCTGAGGGGAGTTGGAGGTGGGTTTTAATCTATGAAGTCCTGATTTGGGACCCTTCTTGGCCCATACTGCCATGACTGTGATCAATAGTAGTGCTTAAATTGAAGCACACTCTATGTAACTCTATGACACACTACAGTCATAGTTCAGCGCAATTGCACCAGTATTATCCCCTCTGTGATCCACCAAGGACACTCTAGGCTCCCAGCTCCTTGGATGTCTCCTGTCTGGGGTAGAGACCTACATCTCTCTCCCTCCTGATCCGTGTTTTTCCAGGCTGTACAGTTCCCTGTCTGCGTTGTGATATTCCTAGGCAAACCAGACTGCCTAAACAGCCCAACGTTTGTGCTATGCTTTCTCTTCAAAGGTTATGAACAGCATAATGCCCCATGCCCATAAGTTACCACAAAGCACTTTCTAAGTAAGCTAATTTATTTTGAAGGTGAAACCATTACAGACAAAATATATTAAAAACAATAAAAATCTACATGCTTGCCAAAAAGCTTACTAGAGGTCACTGCAATTCCAACCTCTGGCTCTAGTAGGTTTCAGTCCTTGAAACCCATAACTGAGTTTTTCCCAGTTCATAACTGTTTCTGATTCTGGCAGCAGCCCAGGCGCTTATGGAATTGGGGTGGAGGGGTAAAAGTGCCAGCTCCTGTACCCCATTCCTCCCAGTTCTATGGCTATGCCTCCCCATGTGCTCTGTGGGGATGAGGGGACCCATTCATCCCCAGTCACTATGGCTAGCCCCAGTGTAAGTTAATGATTACTGGCCGCATTAAGGGACAGATCCCATTTGAATGCAAGGGTGTTTTTCCATAGTCTTTTGTGGGAGTGCAATTAGGCTCTAACTTACAGAGGTTCTGCCCAGTGCACAACCAACCCTCTTAGCCCTGAGGGAGTTAGAGCAAGAATCCAGCAGGGAGATATCAGCATCCAGGTATTGGAAAGAGCCATGCTACCACAGACAGCAGAGTCTGGCAGACAGACTGGAGACACAATGCCTTCACATAGGTGATATGCAGATTTCACAGGCTGAACCCTCTTCCACAGAGCTCTTACTTGCCTCTAGCACCCATCAGGCAGAAACTCAGAATTCAAACTCAATCCTTCACATAGCCATGAGCAGGCAATTTGACACCATTTGCTCATCGCCTTTATTAGGGTATAGACTAATGACCATCATTTAGCTTTTCATTTTTAAAAATTCAATGTCTTCCTATACTAACATGAGGGTACTCCTTCCTATGGTTAAGGATGCCTGTTACAAGAGTGCTCTGTATATGTAAACAGTTGATAGATGAAGTGTCTATAGCTGGTGCCCAGGAACCTGTATCTCAGCTCCTGGGTTTTGTAGGACAAGTAAAACGTCTTGTGCAAACCTAGCTAACATTTCTAAATGTTAGATGCCATGTAAAAATGTGTTCACTTGGAGACTTAGGCTACACTACCTCTTATATCGGTATAACTTATGCCGCTCAGGGGTGTGAAAAACACACACCTGAGTGACATAATTTACCGACACATATGCCAGTGTGGACAATGCTATGTTAGCAGGAGAGCTTCTCCCACCACCATAGCTACCGCTGCTCATTGGGGAGTGGAGTAATTATGTTGATGGGAGAGCTCTCGCCTGGCAGCATAGAGCAACTATACAAAAGATTTTACAGCAGCACTGCTTCATTGGTACAGCTGTGCCACTGTAAGCTCGCTGTTGCCATAGGCCCTGTCTACACTAAACTGTTTTCCTGCTACCTACAGTGCCTCTCTGAACAGCATGAACTGAATGGTCACTCTTAGAGGGGGAAATCTACCCCTTTATCTACGATACATAGGGTTGCAAGTGATTGTTTACAAATTTTCCTATTGTGAGAATCGTTTACTTCTCTCAGGCCTCTACAGTTGTCTGAGCATTAATAGTATTAAATCAAGTCATAGTTAACCCGTCAGTCTGGCCTATAGGATCCACATGAGGACTGGCTAAGACAACCACTGGATGCGGATTAGTAAAAGTCTGCTCTGCTGGACACTGTGCATAGTCAGATCTGTCCTTTATGTTGCAGAGCAGCTGGAGAAAAGGTGGGATAACGGGCAGGCCAGCCTGGACTACACTGATGAGTTCCGTGCAGTAAAAGGCTAGTGCAGCTAGGCTAAAATGCTTCCAGGGAGACAGGAACAGTATGCTTAGCCCGAGAGAGGCAGGCCAAGGCTGCAAACAAAAGATGCTGTTTCTTGGCAACAAGGCTTCACTCCCTAGTGTTTCAGCTCAGCGGTCTGCAAACAGAATTGTCTGTGTGCAGTTTTGGCCACCACTGTTGAAAGTAAAGAGCCCTGTGCATACATTTTGTAAATAACTAAGTGACCCTGGAATGTAGCATCTGCCTGACACCAATCTTTCTGCCAGCAGGAAGCGGAGCCCTTGCAAAGGCCCAAATCCATTACAGCTTGCAAAGGGGATACCACCACCTACTGTACACTGCCTCACCCTTAACCTAGATGAATTGCAGGTAGGGGTCTAAAGCTGTCTTCTCATCCCATAACCCCAGGTCTTCCTGCTGAAAATACCACACATGGTGTCAGTAGGGAGGGGGGGGGGTGTTGTATAACAAAACATCTATCTGTTAAAAATGGACTGGAGAGCACTGACTCGTGTACAGCCATCGAATAATAATGAGTTATCACTAATCTGGCCTGCATTTGAACCCAGGATGCAGAGGTAAAAGGCTCCATAGCCTATTATGGGTACCCTGCATTTTCTAGGGTTTCTGAATTCCTCATTTTATAATACCAGATCTAGGTGAAATATTCACCTCTTAAAAAGCAGGGGGAAGGTATCCACCCTTTGGACTATCATTTACAAATGTTATGGCTCCAGCATGATAATTCTAATAGTTTAATAAATCTTCCAGCAAATTTACAACGAGTGCCTAATGCAATGCACTAGAGGGAAAAGTTTATTAGTGAAAAGATAATGCTTTGTAAATGAAACAGAAAATCAGTCAGCACCTCCCACATTCCTGGTCCACTATTCCTCCTAGATCCAAGGGGCCTCAGAATGTGATCTTAGAAAGCTTGCCAAAATAAAGCAGTCAGTTAACCTTTCTAAGAGATCTACTTTTCTAAAGGAGAACATGGAATGCAATGCTCCTGATGCAGAACTTCATAGAGGGTATAACATGGGATCAGAGAGTCCTCTTAATAAAGCACCCTTAACAGTATACACCGTATAACATGCACGCAAGATACAAATTACAAGTTAAAGAAAAAAAATCTTATAATCTCGCCCCACTTACAGTTCTGGAGACCAACAGGGCAGAAAAACAGGTCATTTGTTACTGAATCTGCTCCACTATGCAAGGCACCATTTAATTCATAACAGATGTTTTATGGTCAGTCAAACACCTAATCTAATTGATTGACTAGCCCTATGTGTTTTATTTTGTACTACAGTGATTAAACGTATAGGGACGAATTCATCCACTGAGTCCAATGGAAATACAACAAGATTGGAATTTGACCACTATAGTTCACCCAACAAAGCAGAAGAGAGAGAGTGAGTGAGTGTGTGTATGTTAGACTTCCGTGCTTTCCGCTTTTGTTCTCCAGTCACCAACCTTGATTACCCTACATTACTTACTCCCTCACGCTCTACCTTGAACATTTAGAGACAGCTCTTCCTTCAGCATTCACCACAAAATATTAAAAGCACTTTAACAAAGAAATGATCTTTTACAAGAATTGTGTCTTTTTTTTTTTTAAACCTCTTAGCTTTAAGTTCCATTGCTGCTTTTTTTTGCCTCACTGTCAGAGATAAGGGTTCTGGTATGCCACTGAGAACTTAAATTGCCTTGAAGTAATGGGAGTCTTTTACCCCAGCAGAAAATCTTGTCTTGGGACAAATCCTCTGTGGTCAGTTCATATTAGCAGGTTGTGCACAGCCCTACAATTATTCAAACTCCCTGCAGCTTTCCAAACAACCCCATTTCTGAAGGCTTCTGAAGGTTTTTGAATCAGGGGTTTAGTCCATTTCTAGGCATGAAGATTTATCATCTCCTCAATGCACACATCTTGCATTCAGATGGCACTGGGAATGATATGCATATATGGAGGGGAGAATAAACATTTATCATTTAACTCCGTTGTGAAGAAGCTATTATATACTCTTTCAAAAGCTATTGGAATTGAAAAATAAATGGACAATTGACCTGGACTAAATCTTAAGCAGAGATGCAAACAAATAGGTAAGGAAACTGCTTTGCTCTATTCACTGATTACCAGAATTATTTTCAGGTAGTTAAACTTTATTCTGCTTAATACATTTCGCGGTCATTGTTTTTTCTGCACATCTCAGTTTGAAGAGTCTAGTCCTTAATGACGCAACCACTTAATTGAACTTGTCACGGCAATCCATGGCTGAGATTGAGCTGCAGTGTTCATTTGTCATGTGACGGCGTACAATAACGAAGAATGTTATTTGGAACACACACAAATGTGGATGAACCGTCCCTTGGCTCTCTTGCTGGACTGGCACATACTGGTTCCGCATAGATGAATCCGTGACTACATCTATGGTGCCCTAGTTCTGTCTAAACCAGCCATATTATTCCCCCTCCCTTTTTAGCTTTTAGGATGGATTCTCCAGAAATCTGCTTACACAGCAGAGAGGTGGCTCTACCTGATTCTATCCCAGCCCTGTTGCACATAAACACAACCCTATACCGGAAACCTACTGACCGCTATACGTACCTACATGCCTCCAGCTTCCATCCAAGACACATCACACGATCCATTGTCTACAGCCAAGCCCTAAGATACAGCCCTAAGAGACAAACACCTACAAAATCTTTATCAAGCATTCTTAAAACTACAATACCCACCTGGGGAAGTGAGGAAACAGATTGACAGAGCAAGACGGGTACCCAGAAATCACCTACTACAGGACAGGCCCAACAAGGACAATAACAGAACACCACTGGTCATCACATACAGCCCCCAGCTAAAACCTCTCCAGCGCATTATCCACGATCTACAACCCATCCTGAAAAATGATCCCTCACTCTCACAGACCTTGGGAGGCAGGCCAGTCCTTGCTTACAGACAACCTCCCCCCCCAACCTGAAGCAAATACTCACCAGCAACTACACACCACACCAGGAACCAATCCCTGTAGCAAACCTCGTTGCCTACTCTGTCCCCATATTTACTCTAGTGACACCATCAGAAGACCCAACCACATCAGCCACACCATCAAGGGCTCATTCACCTGCACATCTACTAATGTTATATATGCCATCATGTGCCAGCAATGCCCCTCTGCCATGTACATTGGCCAAACCGGACAGTCCCTCCGCAAAAGAATAAATGGACACAAATCGGACGTCAGGAATGATAACATACAAAAGCCAGTAAGTGAACACTTCAATCTCCCTGGTCATTCTATTACAGATTTAAAAGTCACTATCATTGAACAAAAAAACTTCAGAAACAGACTTCAAAGAGAAACAGCAGAATTAAAATTCATTTGCAAATTTAACACCATTAACCTGGGCTTGAATAGGGACTGGGAGTGGCTGGCTCATTACAGAAGCAGCTTTTCCTCTCCTGGAATTGACACCTCTATTATTGGGAGTGGACTACATCCACCCTGATTGAATTGGCCCTGTCAACACTGGTTCTCCACTTGCAAAGTAACTCCCTTCTCTCCATGTGTCAGTATATAATGACTGCATCTGTAACTTTCACTCTATGCATCTGAAGAAGTGAGGTTTTTACCCATGAAAGCTTATGCCCAAATAAATCTGTTAGTCTTTAAGGTGCCACTAGACTCCTTGTTGTTTTTGTAGATACAGACTAACACGGCTACCCCCTGATACTTGTCTGGGACTGTCCACCAGCTGGTGAGCACACTCCAGCCATGCCCCTTCTATGCTGGGGGACAGAGGGTGGCGTATACAAGCCAACAATTCTGGCATTACGTACTGTAGGTCTGCTGGGGGGTCCTTAGCTGGAACATTCAGGAAGTTTCCATTCTTTGTGCCAGCTGATTGGCATAAAGTGGAGTGGAACTTAGAGATTTGTCCCCTCCTCTTTTCTTTGCATATTTTAAATCCCAATAAGAAAATCATGCACTTCTTTAGGGGGGTTCTGAAAATATTGGAGGTGGAACTCATTACCCACTGCATAAGAAGTCAAACCCCACTGCATTTTGCAGCATCTTCCTCTCCTGTCCCTGTCCCAGTCCCAATGGATTTTCCCATTGGCGGAGGCAATGTGGCCCTCAGTTCTTGTTCAGGCAAACTCTTATATAAAGAATTCCAAAGAAGTTCCCTAGGTCCTGGGGAAGACAAACAGAACACACTTTCAAGTGGACTAGCACTGCAGACCTAATGTACATGTGCAGAGTCTAAATTAGGGTTACCATATTTCAACAAGCAAAAAAGAGGACGGGAGGAGCCCCGCCCTAGCCCCGCCCCTGCCCCTCCCACTTCCCGCCCCCCCAGAACCCCCAACCCTCCCCCCGTTCCTTGTCCCCTGACTGCCCCCTCCTGGAACCCCTGCCCCTAACTGCCCCCCGGGACTCCACTCCCTATCTAAGCCTCCTTGCCTCTTGTCCCCTGACTGCCCCAACCCTTATCCACACCTCCACCCCCAGACAGACCCCTGGGACTCCCACGCCCCATCCAACCACTCCCCACCCCCTGACAGCCCCCCCCAGAACTCCCAACCCATCTAAACCCCTCTGCTCCCTGTCCCCTGACTGCTCCGATCCCTCTCCACACTCCTGCCCCCTGACAGCTCCCCCCCCAGAACTCCCAGCCCCCTACCCCCCGCTCCTTGTCCCCTGACTGCCCCCTCCTGGGACCCCTGCTCCTAACTGCCCTNCCCCCTCCAGAACCTCCCTGTCCCTTCTCCTGGCCCCCCCTTACCCTGCTGCTCAGAACAGGGTGTTGGGCTCTGTGCCAGCCGGACACATGGCTGAGCTCCCCAGCACAACAAAACCCTGTCCCTGGCCCTGCACAGGGCTGCCGGAGCGGGCTGCAGGAGGAGGAGCTGCCGGCTGGCTCAGAATGCAGGGAGGGGTGGGGGGGTGGGAGGAGGAAGCTGCTCCGGAGTCCAGCCCGGGACTTTCCTGCAGCCCTCCCAGCCGCTCGCTCTGCCGGGGGAGGGGGAAATCCCGGACATTGTGAGTGCTTTACAAATTCCCCCCGGACGCTATTTTTAGCACACAAAAGGAGGACATGTCTGGGAAATCCGGACGAATGGTAACCCTAGTCTAAATACCACAGTGATAGACACCATAGAAGAGTTTTCAGAGTACCAGCCGTGTTAGGCCTTGTCTACACTACGAGAGTAGTTCGAATTTACTTGCATCGAATTTTTGGAATCGATATTGCAAAGTCGAACGTCTGTGTCCACACTAAGGACAGTAATTCGACTTTGTGAGTCCACACTAACGGTGAAAGCGTCGACATTCGAAGCAGTGCACTGTGGTCAGCTATCCCACAGTTCCCGCAGTCCCCTCTGCCCATTGGAATTCTGGGTGTAGCCGGCAATGCCTTCTGGGTAACAAAATGTGTCGAGGGTGCTTTTGGGTAACTGTCGTCATCCGTCCATCACTCCCGCCCTCCCTCCCTGAAAGCGCCGGCGGGAAATCAGTTCGCGCACTTTTCCAGTCATTGACAGCGCGGATGCCACAGCACTGCGAGCATGGAGCACGCTGCGACCATCGCTGCAGTTGTGGCCGCTCTCAACGCCTCGCAGCTTATCATACACCTTTCCCTGAGGCAGATGCAGAAAAGTCAGGCGAGGAGGCTACGGCACCGCGGTGATGTCCTGAAGTCTGAGAGTAGCACAGACCTCTCAGAAAGCAGGGGACCCAGCGCCGAGGACATCACGATGGCAATGGGTCATGTTGATGCCGTGGAACGGCGATTCTGGGCACGGGAAACAAGCACTGAGTGGTGGGACCGCATAGTGCTGCAGGTCTGGGATGAATCCCAGTGGCTGCGAAACTTTCGCATGCGGAAGGGAACTTTCCTGGAACTTTGTGAGTTGCTGTCCCCTGCCCTGAAGCGCAATGACACCCGGTTGCGAGCTGCACTGAGTGTACAGAAGCGAGTGGCCATAGCCCTCTGGAAGCTTGCAACGCCAGACAGCTACCGGTCAGTCGCGAACCAGTTCGGGGTGGGCAAATCTACCGTGGGGGTTGTTGTGATGCAAGTAGCCAAGGCAATCGTTGATGTACTGCTGCCAAAGGTAGTGACCCTGGGAAACGTGGAGGCGATCATAGATGGCTTCGCAGCGATGGGATTCCCAAACTGCGGTGGGGCCATAGATGGAACTCACATCCCTATTCTGGCACCGGACCACCAAGCCACCCAGTACATTAACCGAAAGGGCTATTTTTCCATGGTGCTGCAAGCACTGGTGGACCACAGGGGACGTTTTACCAACATCTACGTGGGATGGCCGGGCAAGGTTCATGACGCTCGTGTTTTCAGGAACTCTGGTCTGTTTAGACGGCTGCAACAAGGTATTTACTTCCCGGACCACAAAATAACTGTTGGGGATGTGGAGATGCCTATAGTCATCCTCGGGGACCCAGCCTACCCGCTAATGCCCTGGCTCATGAAGCCCTATACTGGCGCCCTGGACACTGAAAAAGAACTCTTCAACTACCGGCTGAGCAAGTGCAGAATGGTGGTGGAGTGTGCTTTTGGCCGTCTCAAGGGGAGATGGAGAAGCTTACTGACTCGCTGTGATCTCAGCGAAACCAATATCCCCATTGTTATAGCAGCTTGCTGTGTGCTCCACAATCTCTGTGAGAGCAAGGGGGAGACCTTTATGGCGGGGTGGGAGGTTGATGAAAATAGCCTGGCTGCTGATTACGCTCAGCCAGACAGCCGGGCGATTAGAAGAGACCTGCGGGAAGCGCTGTGCATCCGGGAGGCTTTGAAAGCAAAGTTCCTGAGTGAGCAGGGTAACCTGTGACTTTTAAGTTTGTGTACAGAGAAGCTGAACCTGCCCCCGTTTCTTTACCCAGTTAATGTTGACTATCCTACCCAGTTACATACCCCCTTCACCCCCTTCCAACACACGTTTCGAAATAAAAATAGTTCTACTTTGTTAATGCACACCGTTTTTTTTAATACTGTTTTCGCGGGAATTTTTTAAAACTGGGACGCAGACTGTGGTGCGGAGCGGGTGTAGTGTAGTGACGCGAATGAAGCTTCTAAACTCAAGGATTGACGGGCTCCGCTGCGGTGGGATGGTTCTTTCAACGGAGCCTGTCACCCCTCCTGATCGGGACTGTGTGTATGGGGGGGCTATGTGACTTTGTGGCAGGGGGAGGACGATTACAGATCCCCTGCTGCATGGCTCTGTGATCCTGCATAAGGACTGCCGCTTAAGATCTGTAACTGCCCTCCCCCGCCACAAAGTCACAGAGCAACCCACCCCCCACCACATAACATGAAAACAACCTCCCAGACTAACCAGGGTAACTAGTCACTGCATCACTGCACTGTGTATGTGCCCTGCTGCTGTGCCTGCCCCCGCCTATGTACCCTGCCAAAGGTGACTGTCCTGTCCAATTACCAACCCCCTTTCCCCTCCTCCTCCAAAAGAACATGATTGAAACAGTAGTTAACATGAACGTATTTTTTATTATCAACTACACATGGAACTGGGAGGTGAAACTTGGACGGGGGCTTGTGTCAGGCGGGAAGGAAAGAACTTTTCAAGTTTTGGGGAATGAGAGCCTTCTGCTACTAGAGCTCTCTGCAGGGGTGGAGTGAGAGTTAGCAGGGACTCTGCCGCCTCTCCTTCTTTGCACTTTGGGTGAGGTGGGTATGGGACTTGGTGGCGGGGGAGGGCGGTTAGAGATGGACTGCAGCGGGGCTCTGTCCTCCTGCCTCCGTTCCTGCAGAACATCCACAAGGCGCCGGAGCGTGTCTGTTTGCTCCCTCAGTAGTCCAAGCAGCGTTTGAGTCGCCTGCTGGTCTTCCTGCCGCCACCTCTCCTCCCGATCCATGTTTGCTTGCTGCATTTGGGTCAATTTCTCCCGCCACTGGGTCTGCTGTGCTGCCTGGGCTTGGGAACAGGCCATAAGTTCAGAGAACATGTCCTCCCGTGTCCTCTTCTTCCTATGCCTAATCTTCGCTAGCCTCTGGGAGTGTGATGCCAGGCTAGGTTGTGAGACAGTCGCAGATGTGGCTGTGGGAATGGGAAAAAGGGAGTGAATTCCTCAGAAAGATAAATGTAGTTGTGAACAAAGAACATAGTCTTTCTCTGTGAACAAGACCATGCACAGCACCTATCACATGCGCACTCAGCACAAGGTCGAATTCTCGGCCTTCGCATTCAGTGCCTGGGGTCTTCCACAGCACATTTGAGAAGCGGGGCAGCACAACGGAATTTCTGTTGCAGGCAGACATGGTAAGCCGTAGACTTGTGGCAGTTTAAAACTTTTATATTACCACTGGCCTCATTTCACATTTAAAGCAATGTCAGTACCTGCTGCCAGCAATCCGGCAAGCGGGAACTCTGCCCCTGTCCCACCCCCTCGCGGCTGTCCCCAGGAACGATCCCTTTCGGCAGCCCCTCTCCCGCCTCCACCGCGTGGCTGCAAACCAGCGGTTACAGTTCTGTAAAGGAACGAGCAAGCAGTCCCAACACTAACATTCCCCTACCTAATTCAAAGCAGGTCACCATGGGCGACATCACCCTGATGAGGATCTCTGACAGCGAGAGAGAGAGAATGCTCCGGGAAAGCCTCCAAAGACCAGGGCCGTATGCCGCCCTGCTGTGCAGAGCAATGATTCCCGAGTACTTGCTAGTCTCGTGGCGCGGCAACGTGTCGTACTTCGGAGGACCCAATAAGGCCGCTCTCCCCAGGAACCTCATGCAACGGCTTTCCAATTACCTCCAGGAGAGCTTCATCGAGATGTCCCGGGAGGATTACTGCTCTATCCCTGCACATATAGACCGCATCTTACTCTAGCTGCAGTAGCAGGGACTAAACAGTAGAGCGGCTTGGGCAGGACAATCACGGAAAACCGGACATTGCTAGATTTTTTTTCAAAACTTGCACTGCCCATGACTGAACCGTTAAGTGCCTAGGGCAAACTAATCATGAACAACCCATTCTTTTAATTGTTAATATTCCTGTTCTGTTAAAAATAAATGTTTAGATGTTTACAACACTTACTGGATGATCCTTCACCAGATTCTGTGTCCGGGGTAACGGCTGGGGAGGGTTGGTAGGGGATCTCTGTAAGGGTGATGAAGAGATCCTGGCTGTCGGGGAAATCAGCGTTGTGAGCGCTGCCGACTGCCTCGTCCTCCTTATCTCCTTCCTCATCTTCCCCGTCCGCTAACATGTGCGAGGAACCGGCCGTGGACAATATCCCATCCTCAGAGTCCACGGTCAGTGGTGGGGTAGTGGTGGCGGCCGCACCGAGGATGGAATGCAGTGCCTCATAGAAACGGGATGTCTGGGGATGGGATCCGGAGCGTCCGTTTGCCTCTTTGGTCTTCTGGTAGCCTTGTCTCAGCTCCTTGATTTTCACGCGGCACTGCGTTACATCCCGGCTGTATCCTCTCTCTGACATGTCTTTAGAGATCTTCTCATAGATCTTTGCATTCCGTTTCTTGGAGCGCAGCTCAGAAAGCACGGACTCATCGCCCCACACAGCGATGAGATCCAAGACTTCCCGATCAGTCCATGCTGGGGCCCTCTTTCTATTCACAGACTGCACGGCCATCACTGCTGGAGAGCTCTGCATCGTTGCCAGTGCTGCTGTGATCGCCACGATGTCCAGACAGGAAATGAGATTCAAACTGGCCAGACAGGAAAAGGAATTCAAATTCAAATTTTCCCGGGGCTTTTCCTGTGTGGCTGGTCAGAGCATCCGAGCTCGTACTGCTGTCCAGAGCGTCAACAGAGTGGTGCACTGTGGGATAGCTCCCGGAGCTATTAGCGTCGATTTCCATCCACACCTAGCCTAATTCGACATGGCCATGTCGAATTTAGCACTACTCCCCTCGTCGGGGAGGAGTACAGAAGTCGAATTAAAGAGACCTCTATGTCGAACTAAATAGCATCGCAGTGTGGACGGGTGCAGGGTTAATTCGATGTAATGGCGCTAACTTCGACATAAACGCCTAGTGTAGACCAGGCCTTAGTTTGTATCCGTAAAAAGAACAGGAGTACTTTGTGCCATAAGTACTCCTGTTCTTTTTACCATAGAACAGTGTTTCCTAAACTGGGTCGCAAACCACCAGTGGGTTATGGGAAGCCTCTAGGTGAGTCACAGACTGCTGTGGTGGGAAGGCCAGGGGAAAGAGTGGGGCTGGAGGGCGAGCCTGCCCTGGACTCCCTCCACAGTAGCAGCTCTTGTCCCAGAGGACTGAGTCAAGCTCCCCAATTCGGGCATTGTGACCTGGTGCATGAGGCTGCTGCGCCACTCAGCTATGGACTGGCTGCCCTTCCATCATGACAGAAAGGCGGCCACACCAAATCTGAGTGAATGGCATTGCAACCTGGTGTACGGGGTCTCAGTGCCACTAAATCTGGCCCACCCACCTTTCTGTCATGATGGAAGAGGGCTGGGCCAGACCTGAGTGACGCTGTGAGGCCACACGCCAGGTTTCAACATGAGGAGCTGGGCCCAGTCCCACACGACAGGAGCCACAACCACAGGGTCAGCATGGGGTGTGCTCACTCTCAAACCCCCTTCCCGCCGCAGGGCTCCCCTCTGTACCAGGCCAGGATCAGGGTTGGGGTGTCAGGGTGGAAGGTGCTGCTGTGGGTGGGTGGGTGGTGCTCAATTGGCAGGGTAAGGAGGCAGAGGAGAAGGATGCAGGCCTATGAATTTGGACCTTGGGTGGGTTGAGTTTGGTGGTTCAATTTAGTGAAAAGTTTGGGACCCATTGCCATAGAAAACACAGAGATTGTACAGAAAAAATAACCACACAAAATAAAATATTGCTTGACATCCAATACTAACTATTTCAGCCACACAGAGCAAACTTTTTCAGGGATTTGGGCATAATTCCTGCTAGAATCCATTTTAGGACATAACATTAGAAAGGCATCTAGATTTCTAAATTGTCCATGTACTTATCATTGGCAGCTAACAAGTGTTCTGCATTGCCATAACAGTTGATGTTCCTGGCATGCAAACAGACAAATGAGATAAAAACATGAAATGCTGTTCCTAAAAGGTTGCAATGTAAAACTACTTTATTTCTGAAAATCCAGAACATTAACCCACAACTACTAAAAACAGAGAGCGCGTGCATGGGCTACTCCCTAAGGCAGAGAAGCACAATTCATTCTATCTTGCTTTAGGCGGGCTTCTTGCAGACTAGCTCCAACTGCCAGCTTCCCTATAGCCCCTAGCCTGCCAGCAGGACCAGAACCCCCCGACCACACACATCCACAGTCTCAGAGCAGTAGCTTGCAACTCCAACACAGTCCTCAGTTCATCACACTATGGGCTGCTTAGACAATCACATGTTGATGTTTTAGCAGCTGCCTGTCATAATGTGGCTACAGTCATCAACAGACGCTTATCATCTATAACGTTCTTGCTGTTTGTCACACTAGTGTAGAAGCAGATTATTCACCCAGCATGCAATCTTCAGCTCCTAAGGGCATCTGTCATAATTAGAAATGTGTGGCTATAATTTTCCAAAATAATTTTATTAGTGTGTATGCAGCAGCACATGATATAAAGTCCCTGCTTCTTCTCTTCCTGCATTTGGCTAGGACCTGTTTATTAACCACATGGGGTATGTAGTCATGAAACATTATTTTAAATAGAGTTTGTTGTAGCCCACAGCACACCTCCAAGCTGGAATTCAAGCTGATGGAGAAAGCTTTTTTGCAAGTCATAGTATCTGTTCCTTTATTGCCCTTGTCTGAGGTTTTAAATTTGAAATCAAATTGATTCCTGTACTTCTTGTTTCCTCTCAGTGTGTGT
Organism: Trachemys scripta elegans; assembly: GCF_013100865.1. NCBI lineage: Eukaryota > Metazoa > Chordata > Testudines > Emydidae > Trachemys > Trachemys scripta. Next base: position 27,681,072 of record NC_048308.1, read on the forward strand.
TTTATAGCAGAAATACATTTCATGGGCTGTAATGTTATCAATGCAGGGGCCAGCTGTATTACAATCTTTAGCTACAGGTGAAGTGGGAGCACCACATTGTCTAAATATTCATGCAAAAAATAGTTTAAAACTACCTGCTGGATGCTTTACTTCTCTCCAATTGTATTTCCAACAGAGAATGAAATAATCCACTGGGAGCTGCATGACCAACATCTACCAATTTTAAATGAAAGTCAGGAGGATAAATCTTTACTGGCTAGACATATTTTTGCTTGGTCTCCACTGCAGTTGCTTGCATGGACGTGGCATCTGTGGGTTTCATTGTGCTACAGTTTAGTTTAAGCCAACTTCAGTCCTCTTACAAGACATAAGTGGAAAGGGCTCTAAAATAAAAATTGTCCAATAGCTGAATCATTTTTTAAACTAGTTTTGTAAAATTGCACCATTTGTGGAATCTTATCCGTTTCTATGGTGACAGATAAGAACAAACGGGACGCGGCCTTGGCTGTCGTCTATTTTGTTTTCAACAAGGTATTCATTATCATCGCTGAAAATACAGCACATTATTTCCCAAGTATCATAAATTGAGAGTAACTAATGAGATCACAACAAGCCTTAGCATGTGAAGACTCGCAGTAACAGAACTGAAGATGGGCGTAATACCCTGTTTCATTAGAGCTAACAGCAATTACAGGCTTGCTCTTAGGAATTTAGGAAATAAATAGAACATGAATTTATATTTCTGAGCTGGGCCCTTGTGAATCACATAGGATAAATAGTCAGGACTAGGGGACAGGAACATCCCATGATCACTAACAAACCTGTGAATTGAAAAATGTGTGCACGCGCGCAGGGAAGTTGTTTGTTTTTTTCATTAGAAATGTGTGAATTTTCAAGAATTGTCTAAGTTTTCTCTGCTACAGGTCAGCTCATTTTAATGCCCTGTTACATGTGTTGTTGTAATGTCGACAGACCCCAGTCATTGTCACGTGGGCTCAAACCTGGGATCTCTGCAATTTAATGCATGAGCCGCTACTGCATGAGCTAAAAGACACATCTCTCTTAGCCCAGGCTGTGGCAGGCTCATCAATCGCTAGTTGGTCTAGTTGCCACTAGAGAGGGACAGAGTGCCACACCAAGCAGGCATGAGTTACATTATACTCTATGCAATAAGGACTTAATCCTGCTCTCATCAACATCAAGGGGATTTTCCACATTGATAGTGAGAATTGGCTGTTGTACTAAGTTTCTTAAAACATCTGTGGGTTTATAGATTTAGCAGGACACTCAAGTTAGTCTTGTCTCTGGACTCACAAATTGGGTAGAAGCACTAAAAAGATTTTGATGTGAGTGAACTTTTTCTACCTATGACCTTGGAAGGAAACATAATGGCTACCTTGCCTCTAGATTTGTTCTCACTGATTTTGGATCTGTGACAAACAAGATATTTGGGAAGGAGGTATGGGATGAGGTAAGCCAATGCTGAGCCAAAAGTTAGATTTCTGTGTTTCAGACCAAAATGGAAGATTTGGAATCACAGATGGTAAGTAGTTTACTGACCACAGATTTTGCACTAATGGTGGTGGTTCAGGTTGCCTGCTTTAGGCCTGTGTGAAGTAGTTGATTTCTAACTGTGCAAGACTGGATAAATTGATTTAAGAGTGTCAACGTATCACAAACTTTGGTGTGAACTAAATCAGTTTTGGGTTAAACCAGGGCAACTTGTAATAGAGACACAGCCGAAACTTTCCTGGAACATATCCAGACCCACAACACAAACAAAAGCCCTGTAATGCAGCTAGTTCTGCTTCAAGCTGGGAAGGGGGAATGCCTGGGGGGGGAGGGGAGTTGGCAGGTAGAGGTGAGGAGGGAAGGAGGAAGAGAAGGAAAGAAAGAAAAAAAGATTGTTATTTCTATTTTTAAATACTTGGGATTCACTCAGATATTTCAGTGATCAATGCCTTATACATAACTAGATAGATGTCACTGTGAGCTGAAAGAGCAGAGGGAGGGTAAGGCTAGGAGCTGTGCTTATGCACATATATAAAACAATTTTCTTGAGGACGAGGACAGAGCGCTTGAAGGAACATCTTATCAGGAGGATAGTGCTGTTCTATGTATGCTTTTCTTTTTCATGGGGAAAGAAAGGTCAGTCCACTCATATTCTTAATCCACCTCTGAAAGACTCAGTACCTAAAAATTTTGCCTACATGGCTCCCAGTGATGTCCATAGGAGTTGCGTGTGTTCACATATATATAAATTGTATGTGCTGTTCCTGGATTTCAAATGAAGTATTTTTATCACAGAAGCCAATTGTAAACACGATACTTGACTAAAAACTTCAAGATTTGGCATATGATTTTTTTTTAATCATACATAGTGCCCAGTATAAAACATTATTTAACATATTAGAATTCACACCTCTTTCCCTATGTGGAAAATCTCAACATAGCACTCAGATTTCTCAGCAAAATTGCCCTTTGCATCAGGGTATAATTTGAACATTTGAATCTGCTAAATTTTTGAATGGTATAAATTACCACCTGTCTCACTTGTGTTTTCAAAATGAACAAAGTGATTGTTCAATCTCCACAGTACAGGAGTCTGGGAATGTTTGGAAAGCTATATTTTTACTGAGCAAGAGAATTTAATGCCCTAGAACTAAATCCCCCCCAAAACTGAAAAAGTTTAGAAACCATCAGTAATTTCAAGCACAGTTTATCCTGTAGTATCTTTGAGTATAGAGTAGTACATCCTGCACAAGGGTGCCAATAAAGCTGCTCTGTACACATAAGCTTTATATCATGGTATTAGACCTTAAAACAATCGGATCACCTTTAAAAGGTTAACTCTAAGTTTCTAACCCTACAGAGGTTTATGTATGTGCTTAACTCAGTGGGACTACTCGTGTGCAAAATTAAGCATGTGCATAAACTGTTCCAGGATTAGGATTTAGGTGGAAAATAAAGGTTCAAAGTATCTGAACATCATAAGAGAAGAAAAAATGTCCCACCCCAGCATTGGCAAGTGGGAGGGGAAGAATGTTTGATTGGACTAAAAGGAATGATGCTTAAACTCCCGAATGGGGAAGGGGGAAAGGAACAAAGGGGCCCCTCCTCCTATATCGGTGAGAAACATGCATGAGGGAAGGAGTGGGTTTTTTTGGTCTCCCATTGGCCAGCCAGGAAGTGGGGCAGGTGGGGGAAAAGGAATTAATTGTCTATTATTCCCCCATTCCCGCAAATTTAAAACCTGCCCAGCCTTGCAGGAGCCATCTTGCCTTGCCCTCCCTGCCTTCCTATAGTTGTTTTGTGCTTTCAGGATGCTGTTGGCCTGGCTCATCCTCTCTTTTGGGGCTCAGGAAGGAATTTTTCCCCGTTAGGCCAAATTGACAAAAAAATGGCAGGTTTTTTTTTTGCCTTCCTTGCAAAATTGTGGAGGATCAATTATGTTCCAGGGGCAGGGGGATGTATTATTGGGAGATAATATAGAAAATTGTATTCATTGCAATTTGCAGCTGGTGTCCAGGGTCATAAAGGCAATAAAAAGGGGCCAGCTCCCCGATGTGTCCCCCTAGTGGACCTTGTTTTTGTAAAGTAAGAAGAAGGGGAAAAGTGCAGTCTTCACAAATGAACTCCACCTTTGTACCCTTTGCCTCCTTCATGAATGAGAGGGAGAGGGGATTCCGAAGAAAGCTGAGATCTACAGCTAGGCTGAGAGGGTCTCCAGTGAATTATTGGTGGTAATACAGTGTGTAGCCTATAGAGATGATGCTTGCTTATGTTATATAGAAATATGTTCAAATGTAAGTAGGCCCCAAAATCTATTCTCTAAAAATAGGTTTGGCAAAAGTCAAGTGAGGCCTGGTTAAATATGAGTAAAATGAAGTGAGACAATTCAGGGACCAGTTAGGGCATAACTCCAGGTCATGTTGAAAACATGGTTTGGTCCTAACTGGTTTTTACAAGTGTTTTAGATAAAATGTGAATGTGTTGGAAAATGCTATCTATATTGATAGTTATCAGTATACTGTTTATGCAGATGTTAATTAAAATTATGCTTAATATTAAATAGCCAATGAGAAAATAGGGAATATTTAATTATGATAGCAGAATATAGATATAGTAAAAGGTAGATTTAATGTTAATTTTAATGTTAACATCCCTTAATTAATATTTAATTAAGGGATGCTATTATCATTGATTATAAAAAGGGCAGTTTGCCGATTTTAGATAAGTGCCACCATCAAGGTACGAGTAGGGACAGGATTATACCTGTGTCAGGCTGGCAGACCAGGTGCAATGTCTTGCCAAAGATTTAGACCTCAGCCAAGCACTGACAAATTCATTGCTGGAAACCAGTCTGTTTCACCTGTGTATGGTTAAGATGGGTACTGGACTTATAACAATGCGTTTAGTGTTTAGACTTTATGAAATGCTTATAAGTTGCTGCTTGCATTAATTTCACTTATAATATCTTTATCATTTGCTATAAAGTAATATTTCAGTTTTTGCTTTGTAACTGTAAAATATGTTTGCTCTGATACTGTGAATCCAGTCAGAGGGATCATCTCCTGCCCCTTAAGAAGGCCTATCAAAACTCAATGGGCCGTTGTGGGAAATTACAATACAAAGACTTTGTTAATTGCCCCCTCAAATCCATGAAGAGGCGAGATACAAAAGGGCTCATCTCTTAGGGTTGAATTATGGAAGAAGGAAATAAAAATAGTTGACAAGAAAATATTTCATCTTTTGCTGTTTGGACTCTCACAGTCAGGAGTGGTGGAAACGCCCTAAAATTGGGGGGAGCAGAGGGGCCTGAACCGTTCTTTCTACTTTCTTCCTGAGGCCCCGCCCCTATGCCACCTATTCCCCCGATCCCTCGAGACCCTGCCCCCACACCACCTCTTCCACTGAAGGCCCCACCCCCCACTCGCTCCTCTCTGCCATCTCCCCGTTGTTCACTTTTACAGCCAGTAAAAAGTGGAAGGGGGCAGGGCTCCCTGGCCTCCCTGTTCCGGCACCCCTTCTCACAGTGCTGGAGCTACGAAACAGAAGCAGAGATCCCCATGGTCAACTTGGTTTTGCCCTAAAAGACTTGCAGAGCTGAAAACTCTGTCACCTCTTGAAACCATTGACTGTAACTCATTTGTATATACTTATTTGCCTACTTTAAACTTGTAATAACTCTCATTTCTGTTCTTAGTTAATAAACCTTAGATAGCTTACAATACTTTGTGATCTTTGGCATATAGCAACCATCTATCACTAAGTCCAGCTTGCTTGGGTGGCAAGACAGACTGGAATGCCCAAGGGGACCCTCTGTGACTCTATGGTAAGACTGTTATAGTGCTTTAGATGTTCACACTTGTTACTAGATTGGGGTCTCTGCCCTGAGGTTGGCACTCATGGTTGTGAACCATTCCAGACAGTGGGACAACTCATTCTTCTCAGCCAGGGACTCATCATCTTGGCTGCATTTCATCTTAGAACGTGAGCATTGTTGCAGTGTATGGTCTTATTGTAATGTCTGTTTGCTTAACTAGCTATTTTATATAGAGTCTTTAGTTTTATCACTCATGATGGCATTTCCAATCCTCCACTAAATTAAATTGTCTGTAACTGCCCTGGAGGTTCGAACCTTAAAGAATTCATATTGGTTTTATTCCTTGTCTTTAAACTACTAATCAGGAACACATAAATCAAAGGTTACAGAATGGAGTACTGCAACCTCACACTGGACCCAGCTCGGTGCCTGGTATGTGAGAGGTGGTGGGTGTTGTGATGATTTGGGGAAGCTGTCTGTGCAATTTGTTAATTCAGTGTGAGATTATGAACACTCTTTATGTATCTTTACCAAGCTGCAAATCCCATTTTCAATGTGCAGCACTTTGCCTTTGGAATTGCAGTCTGACATGGAGGCAGAAAAAGAAAAGGGACAACAACCAACCAGGAGAACTAGTTTATCTGGGGAGAGGTCAACTAGCAACAAATTCATTTGGGGAGGGTCTGGGATCACTGGGACAGGATGACCCAGGAGTCACTTGACAGAAGGAAGGTTATATAGGACAGTCAGAAGCTGATTTATTTGCTCTCTCCTGGGACATTTTTCACCAGCATAAGAGGACGGAAGCTGTTGCAGGAGTCAGATGAACTGGGAAGATGCTGCCAACCTGAACACAAATGTTCCCCCAAAGACTCCCAAGGGAGTGAAGGCAAATGCCTGTAGGGTTTATTATTTTTGTATAGTTCTGTATTTTTCATGTGATTCAATAAAGAGCAACCACATTGTAGAACTCTGGGCAGTGTCTCTGTGTGTCATATGCTACAACTTTCACATGCCTGCTGAGGGAGTTAAACTGTAGCTTAGGTGATTCACACCGTTGGTGGTATTCTGGAAAAGGGTGCGTTTAAGCTGCTGGGATATCTTGGGTGTCAATGGTGGATCTGGGGGCCTAGGCAAGTGGACTGAGGGGCTCTATTTCCATGAAGGGATAACAAACAAAGTGTGTGCCCAGGAAATGGGCCAGAGAGGCCAAGGGAGCAAACAGTGCGTCAGTCTGCTCAGACTTACAGAAGCTTAAAAAAACCTGGGGAAACAGAAGCTGGGTCCCTGTGCAGTACAGTGAGTGGCCAAAAGAGGGCACTCAATTGGAGCTGTGACAGATGTCTAACACCCCACCCTAGTTTAAGTTAATAAAGGGTACGTCTTCACTACCCGCTGTATCGGCGGGTAGCAATCGATTTATCCGGGATCGATATATCGCGTCTCATTAAGACGCGATATATCGATCCCCGAACGTGCTCACCGTCGACTCCGGAACTCCACCAGAATGAGCGGTGGTAGCGCAGTCAATAGGGGAGCCGCGGCCATTGATCCCACGCTGTGTGGACCCCAGGTAATTTGATCCAAGATACTTCAACTTCAGCTACGCTATTCGTGTAGCTGAAGTTGCATATCTTGGATCGATCCCCCCCCCCAGTGTAGACCAGCCCAAAGTTGTGCCCTGCTGCATAAATCCTGCCCCATCTGAAAATGATGACATCATTCTTACCTTGAGAGATACAAATACTCTGTGTGCAGGAAGCCAAAAGGTAAGAATACCAAGCTGTTGCTACCATTCACAATCTGCTATCCATACCTGTCTGGTATTTTGGGCTGTTGTATACATCCATGTTCTGTGCCATTAGAGAATGTGGTTGAGTGGAGTAAATTGCTTTACATGTGCTATGGTGTCAGGGCAGAAAGGGAATCTTTCATTTGTTCCTGTGGAAAAAATAAAAATGTAATAGTTATGTCTGTAGGTGAAATAGGATTTATAGACATTATGAAGTACATTTCAAACTCAGTCCTGTGACAATAGTAGATAGAAATCAGGCCTTCAGGGCCCTATTATCAGTAAATGTAAGAGATACTCGACTAAGAAAATAACTGGAAAGTTAATTAGAAGGCAAGGTTTCATGTCACAGATTATTGGCTACAGGGGAGGAAACACTTTTTGCACAGAAACTTCTCAAACACAGGAAGAATGATAGGTCTGACCTGGAAAAACAGTTACTGTCTAAGATGGGAAACATTAGCAAATAGTTAAGTGGGGTGTTGCAACAAAGAATAGTATACAAATGAAGGGTAGTGACTCTAAAAAAATGTATGGATTATCTTTTCCTAGGGAGGGTGTAATGTTAGAGGATTTTACAATACTGGAAAATGCAAATTATTTCAGGTTTTCAGAGGTTGCTTTTGTTACAATGGAGGCTTGATAATGATGAACCATGATCTCATACAAGTATCAGAGTTCAGTCTGTAGAGCGGTTAATTAACAGCGAAGAGGGAAATCAGGTTGAAGTATTTCCTACAAAGGTAATGGATAATCTGTCAGATAACATATGTAAATCAAATTATACATATTAGTTTAAGAAATGACTGACTTTATTAAAGACTGAATTGTGACTTTGCCACAAATCTCAAGGAAGGGGCAGCAGATTGTTGCCCTGCCTCTGGAGCAGACAAGGAAGCAATTTGTGTCTAGAAGAATCACAACCTGCTTCCTGTTCAGACCTGATTTTAGAGAGAAATAAAAAGTACCAGACCTATAATAGGCACAGTATTCTTCCCCTGGTACACTGGCATGCTTGTTCTAGCCAGTGCTTTTGGGGGATGGGGGTGGAGCCAAGGCTCTGCGTGTGGGAAGAGTATAGTGAGTCCATGAGCCTGTTCTCCTCCACATGCTGCAAGTCATAGTATGAGTAGCCAGCACAAGAGAATAAGGGGACATCTTAACCCCCTTACAACTTGGAGCTGCTGTGTAAACTGGACCTCAAGCTGGCCCAGTGAAAATAGGTATTAAGACTAGGGCATAATAAGCAATGACGCTTAGGCATATTAACATGAGAAAGATGCGGTATAATGGGTATCACTCTGATTGCGAGAGAAATGAGTGGGTAGGGCCATAGAGCCTATCTTCTCCTATCTGGCCCTATGTGTTTGTGGGGGGGGGGGGCTTATAGGAGCCCTGCCCTTGGGTTCTAGGCAGCATTGTGCCTATCTACCCTTAAGGACTCCAGTTCTACGTTGCTCCCTGTCAAGCCCTATAACATTAAGCCACAATTGAATACAAATATTAATATTTGTAACCCTACTAAGCCAATAGTATTCTGCACACAGGGACTGAGAGATGGTTAAAACAAACACCAACGGAACATGCCTAGTAAGTGAAATGACATTTCTCCCCCCCCCCAACCTCCGTCCAGATGTAAGTAAATGTTTCACTCTTGCATAGCCCCAAAGGCAAAGATGACAATCTGAAAGGGAGGAAATTAGAAGGTGGGCAACTATAGATAACATGCTGTCACTTAAACAAAGCCAAAACACAAAGACAATTACAGGAAAATTTCTGCTGAAACATGAGGAAGAAAAAAAAATCAGAGTGCATGTTAAAAAGAAAGGAGATACTACAAGGGAGATGATGAAGCTAGGCTGAAATAGGCAAATAGAGCTGAAGAACAGGAAGAGATACTGTGGTGACAGAGTCAGTGTTTTTCCTTAGTTGTCAAGATTTTTCTGAAAACCTTGTTATATAGAATTATGCTTCTTTCTCTGTTTTGGTTTTGAAGACAGACATTTTCACAGCTTGCTTAACCCATAGTGGCTAAGTAGATGCCAGAGATGACTCTTGAAGGCACAGCTATACAGATCCCAAACTACAGTACTGTATGACTAGTGTCAGGGTATACTTGCACTACGAGCAAAAATAGCACATCCCATGTAGTGATTCTCGAGCTTTAAAGAGATTAGGAAGCAATTCCTTAAATTGGTGTTCCATTTAACACCAGGTTCACTCAGCTTCTAGTTGAAGGTGCATGTATTTTTTGGGACTTATATTCAGCTTTAGCTGCAAGAGTTTGTGTATGAACCTCAAAACCTGAGTAGGAGTATAGGATCTGTTCTGTGATGCCTGTTGCTAGGGAAACCACTTCCTTTGTCTGCTTTGTTCAGAACAGTCGTTTATTTAGTGACTTTAAATGATGCAAACCATATTGTGGCATCTGGAAAAAACAGTGTAATGCCTTTATATAAAAATATTTTTGTATAATGAATAATGCTATAAGTACCTAAATGAGTATTCACTCACACATATGCCGTCAATCCATTTTAGACTTGAGGAGGGGACTAATTCATGAAAAAGCTATTAAGGTGCATTGGAATGTATTTACTTGAAAAAAGAAACTAGAGGAGCAAAACAAAGTTTTCTTTCTGATTAAAAACTTATATAAAAACGTGATGATCAGAATGCAAAATTCCTTCAGGGTTTGGGGGGCGGGGGGCTTGATTATGCTCTGTTACACAAGTCTGAATCAAGAGTGACTCCATGGATATGTCTACACAGCAAAGAAAAAACCCACAGCTGGCTTATGCCAGCTGACTCAGGCTCACAAGGTTCAGGGTGTGGGCTGTTTCATTGCTGTGTAGACTTCCAGGCTTGAGCTGGCATCTTTGCTCTGGGACCCTCCCATGCCTGACTAAGAAGGGGAAGAGCATTTTTCATGCACTGACTTGCTAACTTAGTGAGATGAGCTTTAAACTAAATTCGAAGGAGAAACGTCTCAGAAGCGCACATGTAAGCATAAAAAAGGGACTTGAACAGAAAGCTACATGTTGGGAGAGACATGGAAAATTAGAATAGGGACATTTGAGAAATAAGAGTGAAATTAGAGAGGGAATCTACTCAACATCTTAGATCTCTATTCCCCATACTCCTTGCATTTGTGTATAAACCGGAAGAACTGGAAGTATTAGTGCGTAAGCTAAATTATGTCTTAATGGCATCAAAAAGACTTAGTGGGAAAAATCTCATGACTGGAATATTGGTATGAAAGCACATAGCTAATTCAGGAAGTACAGGCAGAGAAAAAAAGGGAGGAGGTGTTACATTATAGATCAAATATATACACACTTATTCTGAGGTCCAGAAGAAAGTGAGAGGCAGACCAGTTGAAAGTCTCTAGGTAAAGATGAAAGGAGGTGATGTCATGGACATGGTTGGAATCTATTATTGACCACCAAATCAGGAAGAGGAGGTGTATGAGGCATTTCTAGAGCAAATATCCAAGACACAAGCCTGATAATATTGGGGGACTTTAACTACCCAAACATCTGTTGGAAAAGTAATACAGCAAAACACAACGTCCAATAAATTCTTTGAATGTATAAGGGACAACATTTTGTGTCAGAAAGTGAAGGAAGTAACCAGTGGACAACCTCCCTAGTATACAGACTTGCTGAGTGAGCGCTCGACTTCTGCATTAATGGCAAAAGTGACTGTCTAATAGAAATGTGTGGGAAACAATATGAGAATATCTGGTCACACATGAAACTATTGCATATCTTTTTAGTTTAGTATATATTAGTCCCTGATACTTGTAGATTATGTTCTCACTTGTTTGTCTATTTAGTCACTTTAATAATTAATACCTTGCATGACCTTTAGAGATTCAGGGATCCCCCCGCCCCGCTCAGGTTTTGCAAATAATGAACATTGAACTTCATTATTTATATGCTATTTCCACTTTATTTATATATGTTTTGTTTCATTGTATACTTATATTTTATATACAAATAATAAAAAGAAAGTTTAAAAAAGTGGAGGGAGTAACCAGGGGGACAGCCATTTTAGACTTGATTCTGACCAACAAGGAAGAATTGGTGTGAAGGTGGAAGGCAATATAGGTGAAAGTGATCATGAAATGATAGATTTGCTGTTTCTAAGAAAAGGAAAGTGTGAGAGCAGCAGAATAAGGACAATGGACTTCAGAAAAGGAGATTAAAACTCAGAGAATTGACAGATTTTCTTTCCATGGGATCCTACCTAAGAGATAAAGGAGTTCAGGAGAGCGAACAGTTTCTCAACGAGACAATATTAAACACACTACTACTAATTATTATGATGCAAAGGAACAATAAGAGGTAACAATAGTAACAATAATAACCTGCAAATAAAAAAGGAATCTTACAAAAACTGGAAACATGGAAATTATTATAAGTTGGGTGCACAATTGGTTGAAAGACCATACTCAGAGTAGTTATCAATGATTAGCTGTCTAACCCAAATGGCCCAATCTAACTGGGTCCTGCACTAGTCAGTATTTTCATTAATGAGTTGGAAAATGGAGAGGAGAGTAAGCTTATACATTTTTTCGCTGAGACCAAGCTCCACTATGAAGTGCAGGATTAGAATTCAAAAGGAACTGGATAAACTGGAGAATTGATCTGAAACCAACATGAAGAAATTCAGTAAAGACAAGTGCAAATACCACACTTCGAAGGGCACAAAAATAAAATGGGGAATACCTGGTTGGGCAGTAGAACTGCAAAACAGAATCTGGGTGTTACAGTGGATCACAAATTTAATATGAGCAAACAATATCATGCAGTGGCAAAAAAGGCTAATATAATTCTGAGGTATATTAACAGGAGTGTTGTACATAAGATGTGGGAGGTAACTGTTCTGCTCTACTTGGCACTGGTGAGATCTCAGATGGAGTACTGTGTCCAGTTCTGGGTGCTACACTTTTAGAAAGATGTGGACAGAGTGGAGCGAGTCCAGAGAAGAGCAACAAAAATAATAAAAGGTTTAGAAAACCTGACCTATGAGGAAAGGTTTTAAAATGGCCATATTTAGTATGGGAGTGGGGGGGCTGGTAACAGTCTTTAAATATGGTAAGAGCTGTTATATAGGGAACGGCAATCGATTTTTCTCCATGTCCATCAAAGGTAGGACAAGAAGTAATCCATTTAATCTATAGCAAGGGAGATTTAGGTTAGATCTTAGGAACATCTTTCTAATATAAGAATAGTGAAGTGCGGGAATAGCTTACCACGGGAGGCAGGGCCGGCTCTGGCTTTTTTGCCGCCCCAGGCAAAAAAGCTTCCTGCTGCCCCTCGCCCCCCCGGCAGGGAGCGTGGCAGGGGAGGGCGCCAAGCCTGGCCGCGGCCCCGCTTTCCCCGGCCGGCTGGAGCGCCGGGAGGAGGGCGGCGAGCCCAGCCGTAGGCCCGCTGTCCCTGGCCGGCCGGAGCGCCGGGAGAAGGGCGGCGAGCCTGGCCCTGGGCCCGCTCTCACCGTCCTGCCGGAGCGGCGGGGGGAGGGTGGCAAGCCCAGCTGCGGCCCCCTTCTCCCCGGCTGGTCGGAGCGCTGGGGTAGGGCGACCCCGCTCTCCCCAGCCGGTCGGAGCGCCGGGGGAGGGCGGTGAGCCCGGCCGCGGCCCTGCTCTCCCTAGCCGGAAGGAGCACCGGGGGAGGGCGGCAAGCCTGGCCGCGGCCCCGCTTTCCCCGTGCTCCCCTGGAGCACCCTGGGGAGGGCGGCGAGCCCGGCCGCGGCCCCGCTCTCGGGCCGGAGTGCTGCCGGGCGCCCCAACAGCCCCAGTATGTTTAAAAAAAAAACCAAACAAACCCCAACCCTGAACGCCGCCCCCCTCCAGGTGCCGTCCCAAGCACATGCTTGGTAGGCTGGTGCCTGGAGCCGGCCCTGACGGGAGGTTGTGGAATCCCCATCATTGGAGATTTGTAAGAACAGTTTGGACAAACACCTGGCAGGGATGGTCACCTGCTTCAGACCCAGGGGCTGGACTTGATGATCCCTCAAGGTCCTTCCAGCCGTACGTATCTATGGTTCTATGACTATGACTCCAAATGGAGTTATATAAGTATAATAAAAAAGCATCAGAGAGAGGAGATTCAAAACATAGTGTTATAGATGGAATGATACAAAAAATAGGCCCAATCATATTTTTAAATCTCTTTGTGACAGATAGGACAATTTCCTGCAATATCTTTGAAAGACCTTATTGTATTAAGTGTACGTATTATTGTGGGCCAGGATTGAATGTAACTCCCTAGGGAATTTTCTGTTGATTAAGGAAGGCCAAGATCAAAGGCTGAAATTCTATGAAGAAACTGCTGATCTGCCCACCCGGGTTCTGGATTTAATACTGAGATGAACTTGTAAGCATGGGGAAATCAAATCAAATTAATGGAGATATCTTATCTCCTAGAACTGGAAGGGACCTTGATAGGTCATCGAGTCCAGCCCCTGGAAGACCCGGTTGTGGGTACTGAAGTACTGAAACCTACCCAAGTCCTAAACTGGAGTTGGGGGTGACTTCTGGTAAGCTTTTAAGCACGGATATAGGTTCTTTTATTATTTTCTCTGTAATGTTTTACCTTAAGAATAAATGTACTAGCTTAGAAGGAGCTGTGTGGTAACTTATAACTAAGGGAACTACACTGGGCATAGCCTTCACAGTGAAAGCAAAGCCCAAAAACATACTGGCATGTTTAGGATACTTGATGGTGAGGTACAACAGGTTTACTGATATGAATTTCTCTTTTACAATTTCATATATGCACACCATTCATATTATTTGTCTGGCTTTTCTATTTTGTGGCTAATATATTTGCAATTGCAGGTTCAGCTTTCTATTTCAATTTTTCCATGGTTGGACAAACATTAGAAAAGCATATACTTTTGACATTCTTTAGACTGCTTTCCCCTGTGCAGAGAAGGGATGCTCCAAGATCAAAAGCAATAACTATGCTTATCCATTCATAAAATCTTAAGAAAAAATTAAAAACTGCCCAAATTGCAGCAAGCATCCTGAGTATTGCCCGCCAACCAAAATGTTCTTCTAAGCTGCAGAACTGCTTTTATGCCAGAGCCTGTGTAAGATGTGGAGTAATTTTGTGATATATAAAACCATCCATTTGTGGCTAATATGAAAACAGCAAATGTATTTCATTTGTGACATAACGTAAAAACCAATTTGCAGTCTTGGTGCCAGAATGCAAGACACACAAGACCACTTAATGGATTTATATGGCCCAAGTGAGATATTCTGCTTTCTTTCAAGAATAAAATTGCTAACCCTTATGTATAGCCAGTGATAAAGGCATATAGGTAAGAAATAGGTCTGAATTAAGGCAGTAACACAAAAGCCTACAGATCTGAAACCTGTAAGACTATAGTGTAGCCATAGTAACTGAAGTTGAAGGACTAAAGCCTTAGCATAGGTAACCAACCCATAAATTACCTTATAGTATAAGATGTGTATACTAATAAGTTTGAGGTACAAGATTTAGTGATCTAAAGAAGGAGGAGACCCCAACATTAGTATAAGATAATGAAAAGGGACTGAAACCCCTATGGAATCTAGGCGTTAGCTAACCTATGATAAAAGGTACATGGCCTCTTACATTTCAAGGAGATTTCCTGGAATCTGCCATGCCAAGGACTGCTTGTGGGTCATCTTACCTCTTACAGGCTCTCCAGCAAGAGATGATGTGAGTATGAGATTGCTTAACACTCTATATCATTTCTCCCTACTTTGCTATGTTGTATTGCTTGTGATATTACTAATTGTGCTAATAATAAAAGTATTACAAATTCAGAAGGTCATATTGAGAGTATTTCTCCTGCATCTACTGGGGTCCACACTCCCAAAATAAATCTGTGGCTGATCTAGAGGCAACTGAACCCTGCCAAACCATGGAATGTTAATTGGAAACTATACATAATACCTAACCAATAGATCAGGAAACACATGGTAACAATGATAACATTCCAAATGTGAACTGAATGCAAGCTTTTCTCCGCGAGTCTTCACATAAACAGAAATAATAGTTTAGATGTGCTCTCCTCTGCCTGTTATTAATTACATTAGGGTGTTAACACTACAGCCTGTTGATGAGACTTTAAACGTCAGCATTAACTATTTAATTGATGATCATTTTAGCAGATGGGACAGGAAAGTGAGTGGGATTGGTCCACAAAAAAGTAGAGGTGGCATTGGGAATTGCTTCAAGGAAGGATATGCAGCCAGAAAACAGGAGGAAAGATGGTAGAGAAACAGAAAGGAAAGTGAAAAAGAAAAGAAACAGAGGGAAGTAGCAGCATTGATGCTAAGGGTAAGCATGCTTTCCCTCTGAGCAATATTGAGAGCGGCAACTTTCGTGGGATTGAAATCCTAGCCTCATTAAAGTCAATGGCAAAACTCTCACTGACTTCTATGAAGCCAGGATTTCACCCTTATCTTTCGACAAACCTCCTGGGGGCATGGATCAGTGTTCACATTGCACTCCACGTCAGTACCTGGCCTGGGCCAGGGAAGCTAATGATCTAACCAGCAGACCCAATTTGATGCTGAATCCTGGTCATGTGCCATCTGAGGCATGTTGTGCATATGCTAAGATGACAAAAAACCTCCTATTAACATTAGTGGGAGACTTGTTGTGGCTTGAGGGTAATACAGAAAGCACCACAAAAAGTGCATTCGAGTTTTAAAGGTATTAGCAAGTCCAGTGATGATTCCATACTTGACACTGGAAATACAGCTGGAATTAACTTTGTAATAGCACCTACTGTGTGTAATCCTAAATTTGGATACCGGCTTACAGACCAAATCAGAAATGGAATCCAGTCCCTCTCACTGAATGGGTTTGACTGTCCTGTTAGTAGATATTAATGCTAGTGAATACGAGAGACAAATAGTTAAACTGACCTCACGTTTAACACCGGAGCACTCAAAAAGAGGAAGTCTGGCCTTCTTGTCAAAAATCTGTATTTTACCATCTACAGGGGGAAAAAGGGATAGAGAGAGAAATGAATTTCACTAAGCATGTACGGTGTAAAATAAAACCTGTGTAAGAATGTTAGATTGGGTTTCAAATCTGAAACAGTTAACGAGTTACATGAATACCAACTAAGATTGGCCTTAATCACTACAGCTTAATGGAACCCCCCCTGTATTTGGAACTAGCTTTCCCTGGTTATTTTTGGGTTCAATTCAAGATGCTAATGCTCATCTTTAAGATATTACTTAGTAAGATACAGAAAGGGGCAGCCTTTCACCCTAAATCCTAGCATGCTAGAATTCTTGCCATTGGCTGCTGGGATCAAATACTCTGCATGTATCTGTAAATAGGCATCTAGCTACTATGGTGATCTTTACTACATTAAATTATATCCAATATAGTATTTTGGGCCTGGTCTGGTAACTATTTTTTTTAATTTACTGTATACTATTCAGTCTTATAATCATGTGTTAAGGGTGTATCTATAGAGAGACCTTGTGTGCATTACCGCCTGCAGCAAGGCTTGCAGAACTAGAGACTTTTAAGGGGAACCATTAGGAAGAACAGCATGCTCAGACTTGAAATCAAATAGTTTTATCACTGATTTTCTGGTAATTCAAACTGTTCCTGTGCATTAGCCACTCACCTAGCCTGCTCTACACTCCAATACGGCCATAGTCACATTCAGATCCAAACACAGAATCTACAAAAGTCAGCTCAAATCAGTGTGTAGCATAATATGCAGCAAAGGCTTCTGTTCTGCCATGCAGATGATAGATGAGAAGACAAATCTGCATGTATTTGGGCCCATTTTTAAAAATAATTTTACACCCCATTCGAACCAACTGATGCCTTTAAACATAATTGTAAAATAAGAATGGGACTTGCTCCTTTGAGATCTGGAAAGCATGTTGTTACAAATCTGGTGGAGCTTTGCTTGCTGGACACTCACCAGACTGCTGAGCAGGAATCCAAAAGCTGAATCCTTGCTGGGCTGGGCAGAGTTTAGGCACTGCTCCTGGCTTTGAGACTTTAGGTGTGCACTTCAGGTGTAGTCCTCATATCTGACACCCTTCTTGGCAGTGGGGACCGCACAGCTCAATTGCCTAGCTGCAGAAACTAGTGCCATCTTCCACAAATATCCCAGCAACTCTTACACATTCTCCAGAATCATACCAAAATCCAAGCCTTCTGGTGTACAGCTTCTCTCTTCAGGGGCATGCAGTAGTGAAACCCAACACACATAAGGACTTCACGTAGGATCCTAACCACAATTCATTCCTCACTTATCACAAGAAATACACGGACAAAATCAAAATAATAAACACACTTATACACACTTTCCCTGGCTCAGTTTCCGCATTACTCGGGAGAGTTCTTCAGACTTAGGGCAGAGTCCTCTAAGGAATCCAGGATCTGTTCTCTTCCAATGCCTGACTCTTTTATAAACCTCCAGCCCCCTTTTGTCAGGATACTCCCTGATCAACCTTATCAAATGATCAGAATTCCCTACCGAGTGATCTGTTGCTCAGTTAACCGACCTGGGCATCTGGTTCCTCTGGGTAGGAGCCAGCCTATTGTCCACGTTGGTTTCATTTTAGTGGTAGAGCACTTAAGTTAATGACCCTTTATTGTTAGCTTTATGCTACCACCTCTCGGAATTTCAGTCGAACAAAGAGGTAAAAAAACAGATAGGGCAAAGAAACAGTACATTCAAAACTGAGTTTGCAGGTTGATAAAGATACCTACTAAATTCATATTCTCACACAGAATAAATAAATTGTACAAAAATGAACTCCCCAAATGGTCACTCACGTCTTTATAGTGAGAGACTAAAGAAACTTAATTTGTTTATCCAAGAGAAGACTAACAGGTGACTTGCTCACAGTCTACAAAACATGGGGAAAGAGATTTCTGAGAGCAGAGGGCTCCTTAATCTAGAAGAAAAAAAAGCATAGCTAGTGTGACAGACCTGAGACCTGAGAAATGTAAGGAGTTCAAAGGATCATATAGAAATGTGACCAGAAAGGCATGGATTTTGGGGGCAGTAAGTGTTAAGTGGGATTCCTGAGGAATCCTAGAGGAATGATTAATGCAATGTACACAACCCCAGTTAGGCAAAAACCCAGCTTTCTGAAGCTATGCCCTGACGAGACGGCCATTGACTGGAGATTACCAGTTTCCAGAGACGGGAGATCAAAGTCTCAAATTGAATAAAGAAACAGCTGAACTGTCCAGTCGGGGTCTAGTTCCTGATTTAAAAACTGATATGAATTTGTAACCAAGGTGGCAAACCCGGTAGTGGAGTTTGAAAACTGACAGTTACCAGAGCCTTAAGCTGGAGCTAGGGATGACCTCTGGTAAGCTTTTAGCATGCATACCAGTTATTTTATGCGTTATTTTTGTAATACTTTTGGTCTAAGAATAAATGCAGTTTGTTTGTGAAGGGTGTTTGGCAATTGGTATACACCGTTACAGCATCTGGAGAAAGAGTTAACCACAGGTCCTGGACCTTGGTCAGATCTCCTGGAAATTCACAGTGAGGTGAAGACGGGACAGCAAGCCTAAACTCTCAGTCTGAAGGGAGAGAGAGAGAGACGAGTCTCCACCCCAAGAGAGTTGATGGCTGGGGAGCTGAAAACCATAAGTAGGTGCCCTTTGAGAAGACCAAGAGGGGGAATCAAAGGTGCAGTTAACCCTGAAACTGACATACCTAGATTCAGTTGTCTGAAGCTGAATTTAGACAATTAAAACCTTACACCTGATTAATAATCTGAACATTGAGGATAATTAATCACTGGAAGAATTGACTTAGGGATATGGTGGATTTTCTGGAGTCTTTAATACCAAGACTAACTACATATTTTTAAATATATATGCTATAACTTAAACAGAAGTTATGGGCTTGAGATAATTCAGTGTGGTTCTTTGGCCTGTGTTCTACAGGAGATCAGATTATATGATCATAATATTCCCTTTCTGGTTTTAAAGTCTATGAATCTGTATTCATTAGTCTTTATATTAATTATATTAATACAAACTAATACTGGCTGCATGTAGGACTGGAATGGGACTTCGAGATGTCATCTAGTCCATCCCACACATGCTGAGGCAGAAACAAGTAAACCTAGACCATCCCTGACAGATGTATGTCCAACCTATTCTTAAAAACCTCCAGTGATGGGGACTCCACAGCCTCCCTTGACAACCTATTCTAGTGCTTAACTATTCTTATATTAGAAAGTTTTTCCTAATATCTAACCTAAATCTCCCTCACAATCGATGAAATGGATTACTTCTTGTGCTACTTTCAGTGGACACGGAGAACAATTGATTGCTGTCCTCTTAACATTTGAAGACTTATCAAACCCTCCCACCCCTGTCTTCTTTTCTCAAGACTAAACATCCCTAGTTTATTTTTAACATGACCCATGAGGAAAAGTTTGCTAAACCTTTTATAATTTGTATTGCTTTACTCTGGACTCTCGCCAATTTGTCCACATCTTTCTTAAAGTGTGGCCCCCAGAACTGTACACAGTACTGCAGCTGAGGCCTCACCAGTGCCAAGTAGAGCAAAATCTCCCGTATCTTACATATGACACTCATGTTAATACATTGCAGAATGATATTAGCCTTGTTTGCAACTGCGTCACATTGTTGGCTCATATTCAATTTGTGATGTACTATAACTTCCAGATCCTTTTCTGCAGTGCTACTGCCCAGCCACTTATTCCCCACTTTGTATATGTACATTTGATTTTTCCCCCTTGAAGTATACTATTTGCACTATTCTTTACTGAATTTCATCTTCTTGATGATAAACCGATTCTCCAATTTATTCAGTTCCTTTTGAATTCTAATCCTGTCCTTCAACATGCATCTTGGTATAATCCGCAAATTTTGTATGTGTTGCAGGGAGGGAGGAGGAGACATTCCAGTTAGGCTGTTGCATGTTTGTATTTAATAATTCAAGATTGTCAAATAATAGGCTCAAATGGAGTTATTTAATCAAAGAGTAACAATCAGAGATTAGTACACAACTATACAGAATACAGAAAGAAGACATATCCCCTGTAGATGGTGAAGAGAAGGTAGTTTGGTTCCTTCCTCTGTACTTGGAGGAACACTGACAGTGTTCATTTCCAGTCTAACTCCCAAAACTGTGGTCCTTTTATAGGGTGAGAGACAAAGAAACTTCTTTTTGGAGGGAAAATACTTTTCCACGATTAATTTTACCATTTGTTCTGACATTTTTCATTTTACCTGATTACTTATGGAATTTCCTTTATGATATCTTTAGGTTACATGATCGATAAGCTAAAGGGAATTCTAATCCAGTCATTATTACTGACAGCTGTGACAACCACGAGTTCTTACTTAGTCAACAAACATCTTTCAATGGATCCTTATTTTATCCATTACAGAAAACATCAGCAACAAGTACCTCTGATCAATCAAAAAAAACATAACAAAATCTTAGGCACTCCTAACAAATCACCCAGACTTGTTTATATCATATTTCTGTATTTTAAGAGGTCTTTTCAATAGACATCTATTTTCCTCACAGATTTGGAAGTACCAGCCACAATAAAGTACAGCTCAAATATTTGGTCACATTAAGTTCCTGAATTCAGCTCACTCACAGATTAAAAACCAGCTCCCTAGCCTTAGAAACACACTCTTTGCTACTACCATACAGATTTTGGGAGAACAGTTAATATGTGATTAAATTTAATATACAAAAAGGAGAAGGGGACTAAAAGGGTTAATATTTACTAACAAGGCACAGTGGAAGGGGCAGGGTCCTGGCTGCATTCTTGCTGAACAGCTACTTTACTGTTTTTATTACAACAACCTGTACATTTTTAGAATTGGTCAGGCCAGCATGCAGTTCCCACATGCAGGAACTAATAGAGGTCTGGATGGGCCTTACAATAGGTCTTGTCTTCATCAGAGTAAGTTTTAAATGAATAATTTAAAGGAACAGACATGCAAAATCAGTGTTTCTCAGGCATTTTCACATTGTAGGCACTTCAAAAATAGAATCTTTCCACGGACCCTCGTCTCTTAATTTCTCAATCTCAACTCATCCAATCTCTAGAGTAATCTACAACACAGTGCAGGTAAAACACCCAAAAGAAATAACTAACTCTGCCTGGTAGTGAGGGGGAAAATATGAAAAAAATCCTGTGTCTTTAAAAATCAGTTTAATCTAATTTGGGACATCAAATACTAAAATACTTCAATCACAATTGTATGGTTATTGTACAGCATCATTACCGGTCTGATTTAAGTGTGAGTTTCTTAGTTGTGCATTTCTTAGTTTAACATGTTTGGATTTCCTGTAAGCATAACCTTCATTCTGAATTTCTTGGCTTTGCAATAAAAACAAAATCCCCATTATGTTTTTAACCAGTATGTTACTGATACATCCTCTGAACTTTAATGCCATTTTTTGGTCTGGGAATATTGTAGTATCTCAAGATCCAATAAAGGAGAAAGATAAAATGGGTTTTTTGCTGTGAGAAGTGATCTAAATAACCAATGAGGAACCTACGAAAAATAAATTATACTAATAGAAATTTTATTATTTGTATTTCAGTGGTGCCAACGGGGTCCCAATCAAGTATCAGGACCCACTATGCCAGGCACTGCGTGAACAAAAAGTTGGTCCCTGCCCTGAATAGCATAGCATCTACGCATAAGACAACAGGCAACTGGTGGGTGCAAGAAACAGAAGGAGCACAAGGTAACAATAATACATTTATGGTAAGCAGTGATCCAACCACTCTTTTATGAAAAAACTTCTTGCACTAAGGAGAACCAGTTGATCTAGAAATAGGACAAGAAGCAATGGGCTTAAATTTCAGCAAGGATGGTTTAGGTTGGACATTAGGAAAAACTTTCTGACAGGGTGGTTATGCACTGGAATAAATTGCCTAGGGGTGTTGTGGAATGTCCATCGTTGGAGACTTTTAAGAGCAGGTTAGACAAACACCCGTCAGGGATGGTCTAGATCAGAGGTGGACAAACTACGGCCCACGGGACCCTCCTGCCCAGCCCCTGAGCTCCTGGCCTGGGAGGCTAGCCCCCGGGCCCTCCCCTGCTGTTCCCCCTCCTCCGCAGCCTCAGCGCACGGCACTGCCGGCACAATGCTCTGGGCAGCTGGGCAGCACAGCTGCTGAGCCCCGGCCTGACCCGGTGCTCTGTGCTGCGTGGTGACGTGGATGGCTCCAGCCACAGCTGCGCCACCAGCCACCGGTGCTCCAGGCAGTGCAGTAAGAGAGCAGGGAGCAGGGGGGGGGGTTGGATAGAGGGCAGGGAAGTTTGGGGTGGTGGTCAGGGGCAGGGGTGTGGATAGGGGTTGGGGCAGTCAGAGGGCAGGGAATGGGGGTTTGAATGAGTGCAGGGGTCCCGGGGGGCAGTCAGGAAGGAGCGGGGGGGTTGGATGGGGCAGCAGGGGGCAGTCAGGGGCAGGGGTTCCGGGGGTGGTCAGGGAGAAGGTGTGGTTAGATGGGGCAGGGGTCCCTGCAGGGGAAGGGGAGCGGTGTGTGTGTGTGTGTATGGGGCAGGAATCCTGGAGGGGCCATCGGGGGCAAGAAGCGGGGGAGAGGGGCTGTGGGGGAACCAGGCCACACCTGGCTGTTTGGGGAGGCACAGCCTCCCCTAACCGGCCCTCCATACAATTTCCAAAACCCGATGAGGCCCTCAGGCCAAAAAGTTTGCCCGCCCCCGGTCTAGACAATACTTAGTTCTGCCATGAGTGCAGTGAACTAGAACTAGATCCCTTCCAGTCCTATGACTTTATGATTCTATACCTGAAGTGCAACAAAAGATCCAGATCATCAACTGCAGATTGATTGAAATGTAAATTGACTGCAGAACTGGCCCCAAAATCTTCATGCAATAATCATCTTCCATATCATGACTATTCTTAATACTGCAGGCAAGTATAAGCAGTGCTAGAGTGAGGCTGGCGTTTGGGTACCATGGTAACAACTTTCCTTTTCTCCCCTGTGTTCCGGATTTTGCATTTTGAAATTAATTATTCAGTGTTGAAGCAACAGCAAAAAGAGAGACTCCTTCCCCCTCCCAATATAGCCAGGAAGAGTCATGTCTCCCAGGTTTCTAAGAACAGCGATAATAAAAATTGCTTTGTTGTATGGTGGTTTATGATGTTGCTTCAGAGGAACTATTTATGCATATTCAGACAATTCAGGCTATTTAACTGAGTTGAGAGTTTTTTTTTTTTAATTCTCTTTCAACAAAAGTTTGATAGCTGTAAAGTTTGTTGTACTGTAGCAACATTGTGCATGATCCTAGGTGCTACACATTTAATCAGAAATCTAACTGGGCCAGATTTTGATTATAGGACCCTGTCTTGCAATGGGATCTACGCAGGAAGACCCACTGACTTCAGTGGAAATTTGTGAGGGTATAGTAGTCTACCCAGAAGGCCCTTAGTCACACTGGTGACAATTCAGAGGAACTCCATTGATCTCATTTTTTAAATTATTTCAGTTGAGTTTCTCCTGTTTTACAGTGCTGTAATTAACTGCTTTAGTCTGTGCCATTATTGTTAAAAATTACAATTCTACCTGGCAGCTGAAATGTCTTTCCCTTTTTTGTTTTGAAAAATGTAGACTTGAGTTTTGGTTTGGGTTTTTGCAGTTATTTCATCCACATTCGAAAGCTACAGACTAGCCCAAAGGAAGGGCTCTGCTGTTCTGTATAAAGGAATTCTACAAGCCACAGGAATCTCTCTACAACTTTCTGAAGCTTTTTAAAAAACTTGATCAAGTCTGGTAATGTTTCTCATTTAAATGAAAAGATTGTCTGCCAGTTAGACACTCAGAAGAAGAAAATGATTCATCTATTACTTAAAAGACAGACTGGAGGTATCTGCCCAAGAAGTGAAAGACAAATTTCTACTACTGTTAGATATGTCTTAATATTTATTTCCTTAACATTCTAGAGATATTAATTTCTACTGAAAGGTGATCTCATTAGTGAGCTAAATCGCCTTGAAGTGGAACCTGACATTTTTTCCATGTTTTTTTTATTCTTTAACGGAAGGCAGCATGACATTCGAAGAGAGGGTTCTTGAAAGAGCAGTGCATTTGATGTGACTGATGCATTATTTGTCCCCAGAAAAGCAATTTCAGACATTTCCAGCAACAGCACCAGGGAACCCTGAGTGAGTGCTGGGTCTGCAAGCCCCTCTGCTGCTTCCCCACACAGCAGAAACCAGTTTCACTGGCACCAAGCTCCAGCTTCCCATTCCCATACTGTTCCCATGGTCTGTGAAGAGAGGAATTTAGGAGCTTCTGTGGTGCCCTATAATGCTTGCTCCAGTAAGTCCCTGATACACAGCCACTGGCAGCAAGTGCAGAAACAGGGGCCTACCTCTGTAGTCTCTTGTACCATTCCATCCACTGATTGTCTTGGACTCTAGCATACATTACAAAGCACAAGCCCCAATTCTAACACTCTGTCTCCCTTTTTCCTCACTTCCATCTTTCCTTTCTTGCCTCTGTTCTCATCTCTTCTTCTTCTTCCCCGACTTATGTACCCCTCTTGTTGCTGCTGTTAAACTCATTCCTTCCACTATTTCACTTACCTTCTTTTATACTTTACATTTTCTTCATCTCTACCAACACGTCTGTTTATTGATGTAACCTTGCCTGGTCTACACTGGGATGGGGGGGGGAGGGGGATATCGATCTAAGTTACGCAACTTCAGCTATGAGAATAGCGTAGCTGAAGTCGACGTATCTTAGTTCGACTTATCTCGCGTCCTCTCGGCGCGGGGTCAGTTGCTGCAGCTCCCCTGTCAACTTTGCTTCCGCCTCTCGCTGAGCTGGAGTTCAGCAGTCGACGGGAGAGCGATAGGGTATCAATTTATCATGTCTATAATACACGTGATAAATCGATCCCCGATAGATTGATCGCTACCTGCCGATCTGGCGGGTAGTGTAGACGTACCCTTAGGCCTTACCTACCCTAGCATTTGTCAACACTTGTCTACCGTTAGGTCACAAGTTCTTCAGAGCAAGACCTCATCAATAACTTTGTAAAATGCCTGACACACTAATGGGTTGAACAAATATTAGCTAAAAAAAATAAAAATAGAATAAAACAATAATAATAATAAAGTGTTCAATTCTGAGACCTTGTTCATGCTGAATAGTACTTTATTCTGCATCAAAATCAGTGCAATTACTCGTGGCATTAGGGTGGCAGAATCAGGCCTTTAAGTAGGAATATAGGAATTGCCAGACTGGAACAGACCCCAGATCCAGTATCCTATCTTCAACAGTAGCCAGTACCAGATGCCTCAGAGGAAGGTGTAGAAAATCTCCTGTTCCCTAACAGAGATTGACTTATACCCTGAAGCAAATGCTATTGCAACTGAGGCAGAGCACCTGCTGGTGCTACCTTTGGGGCAGTGCAACTCCATATGGCTGTTTATTATTTTTCAGTCAGAAGCAGTAGACAAAAGGCTCTGTGTTATATGCCAGAACTTTTATAGTCTGAGGTTAGCTGATCTACACAAGGGTACTTACATTTTTGTATTGACCCTTGTGCAATGTGAGGTTACAGTAATTACCCTGGTGGTTCTAACATAAGAACGGCCATACTGGGTCAGACCAAAGGTCCATCTAGTCCAGTATCCTGTCAACTGACAGTGGCCAATGCCAGGTGCCGCAGTGGGAGGTAACCTAACAGGTAATGATCAAGTGATCTCTCTCCTGCCATCCATCTCCACCCTCTGACAAAGGGAGCCTAGGGACACCATTCCTTACCCATCCTGGCTAATAGCCATTAATGAACTTAACCTCCATGAATTTATCCAGTTCTCTTTTAAACCCTGTTATAGTCTACATCATTTTGTTCTACATCAACAATAATTAAATAACTAGTTACATTAAATAGCTTAGCACATTAAGGTCAGTAATAATAGAAATACTGTCCTATGTTGTTCTAGTAAATAAATTGTCCTATTTCTATTTTCACTGCAACAGCTATCTTAAGAAAGCTAGTTGAGACTACACTTCCACAGTGGTCCTTAGCACAGAGCCTAGTATTGACTAGATTATCTGGAACATTCAATGAAAAAAAAAGGCCCACCTCAATCCTTTTATCCATGAACTTGCTGAGAAGCTCACATTTAAAATTATTTTGCTTGTCACCAATATGGAACTGGAGGGATTTTTCCCCCCCCATTTTGATTTTAGCCACGTAAAAAGCTCCTAGAAGGAGCAGCCACAATTCCCAGACTGCAGTGACAGTAATATGATGGAGAAGTACTTCATAGCAATGGAAGAATACTTTCATCTCAGCTGAGTTTATAGCTTTTCATACATGGATGCCACCCATGTATGTGAAGATTTTTGAGGTGTAGATTTATATGATCAGTTATTTAAACCAGGACTAATATAAGAGTGAAATTGTTACATTTCCTTCTATTTTTTTCTTTTTGGTGTTTGGTAACCTAATAGTTCCCCTAGAAAGCCAACTGCAGGCCTTCTTTTATTTCAAGATAGTGCAAAATGCTTACTTACAGCTTGTGACCTGGTTCACAGTCACAGAAGTAGTAGCTATTCCTTTGTGTTCTATTGAATGACAGCCCTAGCAAGTGTTTCTTAAGTAGCATGGGAGGCATGAGGGGAAATATCTCCAAAGCAGTTAGATAATATCATAGCCACTGCTGAAATCCTCCGGTCAGATTGTCACTTTAAACCACAGCTCCCATTAGTGGTTGATGGGGAAGAGGAGGAAGAACTGTGACACAGCAGAGAACCCACAGGAATTCTGTCTAACTT
The DNA here is from genome assembly GCF_013100865.1 of Trachemys scripta elegans. Lineage (NCBI taxonomy): Eukaryota > Metazoa > Chordata > Testudines > Emydidae > Trachemys > Trachemys scripta. Next base: position 27,708,021 of record NC_048308.1, read on the forward strand.
AACTAGAATTCTAGAGGAGGAGTGCATGCTGCAGCAGCTGCTCCACCACTCGTTGAAAAGGTGCAGCATGTGCTTTTCTAATATTTTCCCACGTCTGCTAGTCAATGCAGGTATTCATCACCATGGCCCCACTTTTATTCCATCTTTCTGTCCTCTTGCTGCTGGTGGTGGTGCTAAGTAGGAGAAGTCCTTATTCTCACAAAGCTCAAGGACTGAGACTGTGACCAGTCTTGCTCCTGGGTCTCATCTTTGCTGTAGAATGACACTATCAAGGGCTTTGAGATTAGGATTCTTTTGTTTTCAAGTCAATATATAATTTGGAGGCAGATGCTGGGGCAGATACCTGATGCCTAGATCTCCCTCCTTAAAAACCAGACCATGGACTTTCTAGGAGTTCTGGCCAATAGGCTGTGTTGTTTAACTGTAAGAAGTAGGTTACTGACCATGCTGAGTAATCAAAACATGTCTATTTATTTTAATGGATGTAACTTTACTGTAGAGCTGAGAGAACCTGTGCAGCAGCAGTTCCTCTGGTCCTGCACCTCCCCCTCCTGCACACTGACACTCAGCTGGCCCCTTTGAATTCAGGCCCCCATGCACAGTAGAACTGCACAGATTCCACGGTCAGGGCTGGTTGGGACAGGATTTATCCCACATGGAGAGTAGAAAGACAGTCGAGATCTGCTATGTTTTATCTGATTCAATTTTGTCTTTTTAAGTATCCACAGCCTTGTGGTCAGCTAGGGATTACAAACATCTTAACGTAGAAGCCAAATAAAACAGTACTAGAATTGAAGGGATTAAGTAAAATCTCTATCAGAAAATGAGAGCTAACAAACCTACTTAACACTGGGGCTGTTGGGGGAAGGAAATACGAACCAAGCCAGTAATGCCTGTTCCATCGCAGTACCAAGAATTAATAATGACTCAATGCATCCTTTTTCAGAAAACAGATGCTTTCAAAAAACTGGCCCTTGATTTAATGATGATTAATCTAATTTTACTGTTGTGTAAAACACTCCACTGGTGGAGTTCCAAGACTCTCTTTTCTGAAGACCTTAAGTAAGCAGCAATTCTGTACCAGGCTTTTCACAAAAGACAGTCCGAACATAGGGTTTGTGAGAATCTTATAATCTTTAACAGGGTACACACGCTGCCTGGGGGCCTCCTTGTGGCTAGGTCTGCGGATTAGCTCTTACCCGGTCTGGCACCCATTTCCAGCAGTTGCTTGCATTGTGGCCTCTCTCTCACTCTCTCTTCGTGACTCAGTCCTTGGGCCAGGTCACTATTTAATCCTTCCCTTTCAGGGTATCAAAATCCTACTAGAAAAGCTGTCCATATGCCAGGTCAGGCATTCTTCCTGTCCCGTCCAGGTCCAGTGCCACTTTCCCAGTGGCTGGTAGGGGAACCCCAGCCCGCTCACCCACTAGTCTGCCCAGGGTCCCTATGCCTAGGGACCACAGTCTACTCAATCTTAGACCCTGTTACTGTTTCCCTAGACTCGATCCTACCTCACTTCTCTGTTTCTTGGCCAGTCTCTAGGTTTATCAGTCCTTTGCTCCAGTGGCTCCATCACCTCTCTCAGCTTCTTGCGAGGCCAGGATTTAAAGGATTATTCTCCCCCTGGAACTCCTCCTCATCTGTAGCCCACTCCCTTTCTCTCTAGGTGGTGACTACAGAGCTCCTACTTGCAGCCCCCTCCTGTGCTCAGCTTGCTGGCTTTATACAAGCTAAGCCTAGCCCTTGCCCATCTGAGGTTCATCATCAGTTAGACTGTATCTGTCCCTGACTCTCCTTCAGGTGCAGCCTATAAGGTTAATTGACCCTTTTTAACCTGCTCAGACCTTGTGCAGGGTGGACACCCCTTTGTATCATCAAATGCATGCTGTACAATTTGGGAAGTATAGGTTTTAGGTGTTTGGTTGTGACACTTTCATGAAAACAACATTAGTTTTGATTGAATAATGGGTAAATGATTTTTTAAAAAAGAAATACAATGCAGATACCTCCAAATATCATGGATTTTCTAAACTAATTTTGCTTTGACATAGTTCATCACATTACTTTCTAGTCCATTTACAAAGAAAAAGAAAAAAAACCTTGACAGAAGAAATCATATATATTTCTTTGAAATAGAGAGAACCTTGAAAAAACATTGGCAAAGTAAAAACATAGTAATGAAGCTTGTTTTTTAAAAATGAATTGCTTATATCTCCACTTGTTCAATAAATTAAATTCACATTTACTCTTACATTTTAATTTGTTTAATGTATCCCTTATAAAAGCAGTAGAAACAGAAGAGTATGGGTTAGCAGATTTCTGCTACAGAACGAATCTTAAGTCTGTTCCTTAAAAGTCATTTTTTATTCATTTAAATTTCAAGGGAACATGTTGGAAAGCTTTTTGTCCTTTTCCTCAGATGCAATGGAAAAGAACTTTGCAATAAATTACTACTATGCTATGCAGTGCTGTACTCAGAGTGAATAGTTCTGGTGTGCACAATTTATATAATGAATGTATGAATTCCAGAATCTTAGCAAAATAACATTTCATATTTTATTTTCTCTTCTGCAGTTTTTTTTAAAAACCAGAATGATGTCCGTTAATCAGAATTAGCGTTAGGCAAAGATATGGCAGATGATAATACTATAATTAAAAGATGAACAGTAAGAATATAAATTAAACTGCTGCTTTGCTTCGCTATGCTTCATAAACTAATCAAAATATTACACTAAAAATGTGATCGGTAGCATTCTTTGCATGCATTACCCATTATGTTTAGATTTGATTGCTACATTTGCAGACAAATTATTTCTCATTCAGCAGACAATAGGAAGTTATGAAACATTCACTGTTAATTGTGAATCAACTATAGATCAAAGATTTTGCTATGTGGAAGCAGCACTGATCATAAACACATAAGATTTAGTGAACTTCTGCCCTCAACTGCACAGGATAATTTCACATCCTTACAGACTGAAAATAATTTAATAAAGTCACTTAGATAAATGACCTATGCACTTCTGCTGGAATTGACATTATAAGTGCAGATTGCCAGGAAATAACTATTTTTCCTTTATAGCAAATGCTGTTCTGGAAGCCTGTCTCTGAAGTCAGAATTGTTAAGGGGTCAATCTAGAAAAGAAGGATGTTTAATACCCCAAATGAAATAACAGTCTGCCCTGCTGCTTCACTTGAACTTCATTTCTCATTCTTATGTCTCACTTTTAGTGAAAGGAGAATAGAAATTAATCATGGTATCAGGAACATTGTATTAACACCATTGTTCTGCAAACTAGGAAGCTTCTGGGTTAAATTAGTTAAAAAAAGAGGGGGCTAGGATAAATTAGAATTGAAAAACATTGTTTTTTTCTTAACTGAAATTTTGAAATTCAAAATTTTAAAAAATCTGTCCAGTTCTATAGCTGATTGAAAAATAGTGAGAGTAACAAGTGAAAAAAACAAGAATAAAACAAAAAACCCAACAACCTACCAATGATATTTTAAAGGGTTTTTTTAGGGCTGTTAAATGATTAAAAAAATGAATCGCAATTAATCACTCTGTTAAACAATAATAGAATTCCATTTATTTAAATATTTTGGATGTTTTATACATTTTCAAAATATTGATTTCAATTACAACACAGAATACAAAGTGTACAGTGCTTACTTTATATTTATCTTTATTACAAATATTTGCACTGTAAAAAAGTAGTATTTTTCAATTCACGTAATACAAGTACTGTAGTGCAATCTCTTTATCATGAAAGTTGAACGTACAAATGTAGAATTATGTACAATAAATAATTGCATTCAATAATAAAACAATATGAAACTTTAGAGCCTACAAGTCCACTCAGTCCTACTTCTTGTTCAGACAATCGCTCAGACAAACAAGTTGGCTTACATTTGCAGGAGATAATGCTGTCCTCTTCTTGTTTACGTCACCTGAAAGTGAGAACAGGCGGTCGTATGGCACTGTTGTAGTTGGCGTCACAAGATATTTACGTGCCAGATGCCCTAAAGATTCATATATCGCTTCATGCTTCAACCACCATTCCATGCATCCATGCTGATGACGGGTTCTGCTTGATAACGATCCATAGCAGTGCGGACTGATGCACATTCATTTTCATCATCTGAGTCAGATGCCACCAGCAGAAGGTTGATTTTCTTTTTTGGTGGTTCAGTTTGGTGGCATCGGAGTCTTGCTCTTTTAAGACTTCTGAAAGTATGCTCGACACCTCGTCCCTCTCAGATTTTGGAAGACACTTCAGCTATCTTTAAAAATCTCACATTGGTACCTTCTTTGCGTTTCATCAACTCTGCAATGAAAGTGTTCTTAAAAAAAAGAACATGTGCTGGGTCATCATCCGAGACGGCTATAACATGAAATATATGGCAAAATGAGGGTAAAACAGATCAGGAGACATACAATTCTCACCCAAAGAGTTCAGTCACAAATTTAGTTATTGGATTTTTTTTTTAAACGAGTGTCATCAGCATGGAAGTATATCCCCTGGAATGCTGGCCGAAGGATAAAGGGGCATAAAAATGTTTAGCATATCTGGCACATAAATACCTTGCAATGCTGGCTACAAAAGTGCCATGCAAACTCCTGTTCTCACTTTCAGATGACATTGTAAATAAGAAGCGGGCAGCATTATCTCCTGCAAATGTAAACCAACTTGTTTGTCTGAGTGGTTGGCTGAACAAGAAGTAGGACTGAGTGTACTTGTAGGCACTAAAGTTTTACATTGCTTTATTTTTGAATGCAACGTAACAAAAAATATCTATATTTATAAGCTGCACGTTCACGATAAAGAGATTGCACTACAGTACTTGTATGAGGTGAATTGAAAAATACTATTGTTTGTCATTTTTATCGTGCAAATATTTGTAATCAAAATAATATAAAGTGAGCACTGTGCACTTTGTATTCTGTGTTGTAATTAAAATCAATATATTTGAAAACATAGAAAAACAGCTAAAAATATTTAATAAATTTCAATTGGTATTCTATTGTTTCACAGTGCGATTAAAATCGAGTGAGTTAACTGTGATTAATTGACAGCCCTAGTTTGTTTGTTTTTTAATTCTAAATATTGACCAGCTCTATCTATAGAAGTTTCACCAATGAGTTCAGGGAGGACAAGGTGGGGTCCATAGTATAACTTGGAGGTGAAGCGTCACTGTGTTCCTCCAATTTTACATGTTCCATTGATTTCAATGTAGCTACATTGGCCTAAAAATGGTAACACAGTAGTCAATTGGGACCTTGTAATCTAAAATAGCCTAAATCTTTGGTTTTTGTTTTTCTTAGAATTGACATGTTAAAGTTTCACTCTGATTAATTATGAGTAATTCTGGTTAACTCAGCACTGGTTACTATCAGACCTGGGAAAGTGTACCCCAATATCACAGCAATTAAAGATACAAGAGGGGGGAATTGTTTTGGGGAAGGCAGTTGAGCACAGTTACCAGTTACAGCATTTCTTCTGAGAAGGTCCTTTTTTGTCATCACTTTGAACTTTGCGTATTTGAAATCAATGACTATTTTATTACAAAAACATTGTATAACCAGATAGCTCTTAAATAAATCAATCATTTTCTAGAATTTATAAAAAAAATGTTTTTCAGACATAACTGTTCCTCATAAAATCTCACAGGAATTGCTATCTCCAATTTTACCACCCTAAAAAGCTCCCAGCACTGTCTGCTGTACGTATGTAATTATTAAACCTGGCTGTAAAAGGTAGCAATCTTTATGCTTTTTTAAAGGGATTTCCATTTAGTCTTAGAATTATATATGTCTATTGTATGCCTCTGTTGTTCCTTTGTCCTCCTTTTACCGAAATAAACAGGTTAATATCCTTTAATTTAATGCATGAAAAATACATGGGGTTAGATTCATCCTTAATCTAACTCTATTGCCTTCAGTGGAACTGAACACCAGCGATGACCCTGACCCAGTACTTTTTGTGCCCTGATAGTAATCCATGAGTATATCATAATAATCAACAGACATTGCAGCCTGAAATGTTCATCTATTTTACACAGAAAGAATTCTCTGAACAGCAGACTTTATTTACAGCTCAGTAAGCAGAACTCCAATTAAATCCAGTGACTTAAGAGGGAAAACTGTACTAGTTAAGGTCAACAGATATAATAACATTTAGCATAACAATCTGAAATAACAGCTATACAGTGACTAAGCGAGGGGGGGTCGAGACAGAAAAAACCCGTGCATCATTCTTGTCTGAATCAAGAGAAATCAGGTTTAGAAGACTATATCAGTCAGATACAACTCTGTGCTACTTTCTTAAGGGCTCAGGGACAGATTTACAAAGGGACTTTGGCACCTGCCTGCACCTTTAGGTGCCTAAATCCAACATTTAGGTGCCAATGACATTCACAAAACCACTCACTCAGCTGCTATCTAAATTCCCATAGGCACCTACATTTTTGCCAGTGGGCATGCGCAAAGCTGCCTAAGTCTTGACATCCCCCCCCCACCCAGTTAATGAACTGCTTAGAAGTGTCAGCCATGTCTAAACTCTGGCGGGATTCTCATTCAGAGTGTCTCCCATAGTACCCAAAAGTCCAGTGGTTAGGACACTCCCCTGCATAGGCACCAACTCCGTGGGTGCTCCGGGGCTGGAGCACCCACGGGGAAAATATGGTGGGTGCTGAGCACCCACTGACAGCCCGCCTCTCAATTCCCCACCACTGCCTCCTCCCCACAGACCCTGCAGATCAGCACCTCCCCCTCCTTCCCCGTGCCTCCCATCTGCTACGATCAGCTGTTTCGCAGCATGCATGAGGCTGGGAGGGAAGGGGGAGGCATGAGGATGCAGCGCACTTGGGGGAGGGGCAGAACTGGATGGGAAGAGGTGAGCTGAGAGGAGGCGGAGCAGGGTGGGGTCTTGAGGATAAGTGGTGGAGTGGGGGGCTAGGCCTAGGACATTGCCGGGGATCAAGCACCCCTCAGCACATTGGAAAGTCGGCGCCTGTGCTCACCTTGGACATTGGAAGCCCACATTTAAATCCCCATTCTGCTTTAATTGGAGCAGGGACTTGAACCCAGGTGTTCTATATCCCAGATAAATGCCCTAACCACTAGATTACTCCTGCTCCAGTACTAATATTGATGATGTAGTGCCCCTGTCAATGGTACATAGTTTGTGTATTGGTGCAGGCATTACTATGGCACCTAGAGACTCATATCAAATAGGAGCTAGGCTTCTAAACAACTTTGAGTATCTGGGCCCTAAGACCCCACCTCTTTCTTCTGCATTTCACTCCTGGCCAGGGCTGCCGGGGGGGGGGGCAAGTGGGGCAATTTGCCGCAGAGGCCCCCATGAGAGTTTTTCAGGGCCCCTGGAGCGGGGTCCTTCACTCCCTCCAGAGGCCCTGGAAAACTCTTGCGAGGCCCGGACCCCTGGAGCTTCTTCCGCTCCAGGTCTTCGGCAGCAGTTCGGTGGCGGGGGGTCCTTCCACTCCGGGACCCGATGCCGAAGTACCCTGAAGACCCGCGGACAGGGGCCCTTCCACCCCGGGATCCGCCGCCGAAGTGCCGAGTCTTTGGCGGCAATTCGGCGGCGGGGCCCCCCGCCACCAAAGTCCCCAGGCTCCCGGAATCCTCTGGGTGGCCCTGCTCCTGGCTAGTTTCCACACAACTTCTCTCTGTTTTTCAGGCCTAGTTTTTTCTGAATAAGCCATACCTTGAGTGCTCAGTTCTTGCCATAACCCTAATGAATGTTATACTGTGTATTTTCTTGTAAAATCCTTGTTTTTTTCAGATGCAATTAATTCTTCCAGAATATTGGTGCTGGTTGGTTAGTTAAAGCATTTGGAACACATTGTTCATTTTGGGCCAAATCATGGGCCATTGTGTCATCATAACAGTGCATAAACCGTCTATTCTGGTGCTATGTTAGCTTGACCTTTTCTGAGTAAGACAGAAAGATGAGGGAGGCGTATCTCTGGGGCTGGAATAGAGATGAATGAATAAATGAATTTCTTTGCCAACATAAATGAATTTCTTTGCCATCATAAGTGACTCTTAAATGCTTAAAATTAGTTCCTTTTAAGATGTGTATTTCCAAATATTTTGTATGTGATAACTTCCTAATGCCATTGTTATGTGAACTGGAGATGTTTCAGGTAGAAATATAACAAGGTTATTTTATGTTGTAACTGGTGATTAATGTAAGAAGCCATTGAATATAGAATATTCATATTAATTGGGGAATTAGTTATCTGGTAATGCTTTCACAACTTCTTTACCAAACTCTTAAAGAAAAATCATCTCTCCAAAGATTGCTAAGAAAAAGGACAATGACTTATTAAATAACAATTCAAGTTTAAAAACTCTCTTTAAGAATTAGCTATGTTTAAAAAGACCATTTTTGTGAGCTGAATAACTTTTAATTTAGAAAGGAAGAGTGTTTTGAGTTATTTGGAATAGAATTTCAACTGTTGCCAAGCCCAGATGAAACTAAAGAGAGATGTCAGAAAACAGACTGAATAGAAGAAAAAAGTTAAAACTCTAACTTTAAACATGAGAATTCCTTTCTATGAAGACAAAAGCTGTATAATCGTCAAGTTAAGGAAAAATTACAACTCTGCTGCATATAAAGTAGCAGATCACTCGTGAGCTGAAACTGCTAACAAGTCAACCTAGAAAGATGCTGAGACAATGAACGGTTGACAACAGCTAATTTTAAATCTAGCCAAACCTGAAAGAGGTGTGCTTTCCTCCTTCTGTGAAATTATAGGAAAGAGAAGGTATAACAACTTTCTGAACTGAGCAAAAAGCAGTACATTCTGCTCCCATCCTCCACTTGGCAGCATTCATCGCAGCCCCACAGCTCTGCTCAGCCTGTCTTTACAACCAAAACAGCTAGAAGGAAACAGCTACAGAGCTGCATCAAGCAGAAGCAACCTTCCAGGTAGAGATGAGAATATCACCAGGACCTCAGCATGTGTTGGTGAGATAAAGTTTTAAAAGCACTGCCAAGGAATTAGATTTAAATGTGCTTGTAATTACTTATTGAAATGCTATGGTATTTAAGTACTAACAGCTCCTCCTGGTAAACACCAAAATGTTAAACCATGTATTCCTAGAAAGGAAACATAAGCTAACCTTTGGTAAACAGTGAGAAACAGTGGTACTCCAATAGGATTTAAGAGTCTTAATATTTATTAATTCTCTGGTCTCAAGACAGCTTCTTGAATGGCTTCTTTTTAGTAAGCAACTTAAATACTTCCTTGTTTCATAGACTTAGTTAAGCTCCGCTATGTTCATTTATAAATTGTTTAGGTTATCAATGATGTACCAAATAGCATTCACTTAAGTGAAGTTTCTTTGGCCATCTATAAAATGGTTTCATTATCTGGGATATACTGAACTAGGATTCTACAAATTTGGGGGGGAATATATTTCTCTCACAAAGAGACATACAGAAGATATTATAACTGAAGTAATAATTGTTCTTTTGTTTTTACTTATTTTCCTGTCGGTAATCATCATCATATGCAAGCTCAATTGTGCTTATGTTGCTTTTCTATTATTGGGGTGTCCCCTAAGGCATGGTAAAGAACTCCTTGTGACTAAAACAAAGGGAGTTATATCCCTGGATTGTCATTATGAGTGAGAATTGTCAAGATTTGGCTGCCATTTCTTGTTTCTCTAGACTGTAAAGTTTTAGCAATTTGGAAGATAAAAACTGCTTGGTGTTCAGGAACCTTCAACACCCTTTTCCATCCCACAGGGTTCACCATCTCCCTAATACCATTCTAATCAGCCTGCAAATAGACAGAGCCACAGATTTTGTCTCCTGACTAGAGGTCTGGTGTTCAAGAACCAGGAGGTGTTATGTGACAACTTGAAAGACAGTGTCCTCTGCTCTAAATACAGTGGTGTCAAATGGGCCTTATGCAGCACAAGGAGCAGGGAAAGAATGTGGCCCATGATTAAATTACCATTTAACAGTTCAGGAGCTTTTACTCCTCAGCTCTATAGATTTTGCAGCTATTTATCATGATCTGGGAGTGTGATGTACAAAACGGCTACAAACATTTTATTTACTGTGTCACTGTGTCATTTAAAACTTGAAAAATAAATACACAAGTCAGATTTGTGTTGGTAGTTTCTCCTTCCCATTTGTGTTACAGATTTCCTTTCCTTTAATATCAGAGGGGTAGCCGTGTTAGTCTGAATCTGTAAAAAGCAACATAGGGTCCTGTGGCACCTTTGAGACTAACAGAAGTACTGGGAGCATAAGCTTTCGTGGGTAAGAACCTCACTTCTTCAGATGCAAGTAATGGAAATCTCCAGAGGCAGGTATATATCAGTGTGGAGTTAACGAGGTTAGTTCAATCAGGGAGGGTGAGGTGCTCTGCTAGCAGTTGAGGTGTGAACACCAAGGGAGGAGAAACTGTTTCTGTAGTTGGATAGCCATTCACAGTCTTTGTTTAATCCTGATCTGATGGTGTCAAATTTGCAAATGAACTGGAGCTCAGCAGTTTCTCTTTGGAGTCTGGTCCTGAAGTTTTTTTGCTGTAAGATGGCAACCTTTACATCTGCTATTGTGTGGCCAGGGAGGTTGAAGTGTTCTCCTACAGGTTTTTGTATATTGCCATTCCTGATATCTGACTTGTGTCCATTTATCCTCTTGCGTAGTGACTGTCCAGTTTGGCCAATGTACATAGCAGAGGGGCATTGCTGGCATATGATGGCATATATAACATTGGT